>NC_039281.1:10630996-10721360 GCF_003368295.1 Carassius auratus | reverse complement strand
CATCTTAAAACGACCCTCAGGTCCTTCAATGTCTGGGCCTTCAATCTCAACTTTTGGTGCTTAAGATCTCCTTCCACTTTGGGAATGGACATGTCAACATCACCTTTCAGTTTTGGACCTTTCAGGTTGAAGTCAACATCTGGCATAGAAATATTTGGGCCAGAGATTGATGGATCTTGAACTTGGGCCCTTGATTTTTCCCTCCAGGTCCTTCAATGTCTAACTCTGGAGCATGATATCCATATCTGGTGCAGAATTCAACTTCAATATCGGCTTTAGGGATTTTCACATCAACACTTGGACCTCCACTTTGGACCCTTCATTCCGAATGATGGCATGCGAACTTTGGCATCTTAAAACGACCCTCAGGTCCTTTCAATGTCTGGGCCTTCAATCTCAACTTTTGGTGCTTTAAATCTCCTTCCACTTTGGGAATGGACATGTCAACATCACCTTTCAGTTTTGGACCTTTCAGGTTGAAGTCAACATCTGGCATAGAAATATTTGGGCCAGAGATTGATGGATCTTGAACTTGGGGCCCTTGATTTTTCCCTCAGGACCTTCAATGTCTAACTCTGGAGCTTTGATATCCACATCTGGTGCATTAACTTCAATATCGCTTTAGGGATTTTCACATCAACATCTGGACCCTCCACTTTTGGACCCTTCATTCCGAATGATGGCATGCGGAATTTTGCATTTAAAACGACCTCAGGTCCTTCAATGTCTGGGCCTTCAATCTCAACTTTTGGTGCTTTAAGATCTCCTTCCACTTTGGGAATGGACATGTCAACATCACCTTTCAGTTTTGGACCTTTCAGGTTGAAGTCAAACATTGGCATAGAAATATTTGGCAGAGATTGATGGGATCTTGAACTTGGGGCCCTTGATTTTTTCCTCAGGTCCTTCAATGTCTAACTCTGGAGCGTTTGATGTCTATATCTGGTGCATTAACTTCAATATCGGCTTTAGGGATTTCACATATCAACATCTGGACCCTCCCACTTTTGGACCCTTCATTCGAAATGATGGCATGCGGAACTTTGGCATCTTAAAACGACCTCAGGTCCTTCAATGTCTGGGCCTTCAATCTCACTTTTGGTGCTTTAAGATCTCCTTCCACTTTGGGAATGGACATGTCAACATCACCTTTCAGTTTTGGACCTTTCAGGTTGAAGTCAACATTTGGCATAGAAATATTTGGCCAGAGATTGATGGGATCTTGAATTTGGGGCCCTTGATTTTTCCCTCAGGACCTTCAATGTCTAACTCTGGAGCGTTGATGTTAATATCTGGAGCCTTAATTCCAATATCGGCTTTAGGGATTTTCACATCAACATCTGGACCATCCACTTTTGGACCCTTCATTCCAAATGATGGCATGTGGAACTTTGGCATCTTAAAACGACCCATCAGGTCCTTCAATGTCTGGGCCTTCAATCTCAACTTTTGGTGCTTTAAGATCTCCTTCCACTTTGGGAATGGACACATGTCAACATCACCTTTCAGTTTTGGACCTTTCAGGTTGAAGTCAACATCTGGCATAGAAATATTTGGGCCAGAGATTGATGGGATCTTGAACTTGGGGCCCTTGATTTTTCCCTCAGGACCTTCAATGTCTAACTCTGGAGCATTGATATCAATATCTGGTGCATGAACTTCAATACGGCTTTAGGGATTTTCACATCAACATCTGGAACTCCACTTTTGGCCTTCATTCCGAATGATGGCATGCGGAACTTTGGCATCTTAAAACGACCATCAGGTCCTTCAATGTCTTGGCCTTCAATCTCAACTTTTGGTGCTTTAAGATCTCCTTCCACTTTGGAATGGACACGTCAACATCACCTTTCAGTTTTGGACCTTTCAGGTTGAAGTCAACATCTGGCATAGAAATATTTGGGCCAGAGATTGATGGGATCTTGAACTTGGGCCCTTGATTTTTCCCTCAGGACCTTCAATGTCTAACTCTGGAGCATTGATGTCAAATATCTGGAGCCTTAATTCCAATATCAGCTTTAGGGATTTTCACATCAACATCTGGACCCTCCACTTTTGGACCCTTCATTCCAATGATGGCATGTGGAACTTTGGCATCTTAAAAACGACCCTCAGGTCCTTCAATGTCTGGGCCTTCAATCTCAACTTTTGGTGCTTTAAGATCTCCTCCACTTTGGGAATGGACATGTCAACATCACCTTTCAGTTTTGGACCTTTCAGGTTGAAGTCAAAGTCTGGCATAGAAAGCTTTGGACGCAGAGATTGATGGCATGTTAAACTTGGGGCCCTTGATTTTTCCCTCAGGTCCTTCAATGTCTAACTCTGGAGCATTGATATCCATATCTGGTGCATGAACGTCAATACTGGCTTTAGGGATTTTCATATCAAGATCTGGACCCTCCACTTTTGGACCCTTCATTCCAAATGATGGCATGTGGAACTTTGGCATCTTAAAATGACCCTCAGGTCCTTCAATGTCTGGGCCTTCAATCTCAACTTTTGGTGCTTTAAGATCTCCTTCCACTTTGGAATGGACACGTCAACATCACCTTTGAGTTTTGGACCTTTCAGGTTGAAGTCAACATCTGGCATAGAAATATTTGGGCCAGAAATTGATGGGATCTTCAACTGGGGCCCTTGATTTTCCCTCAGGACCTTCAATGTCTAACTCTGGAGCATTAATGTCAATATCTGGAGCCTTAACTCCAATATCAGCTTTAGGGATTTTTCACATCAACATCTGGACCCTCCACTTTTGGAACCCTTCATTCCAAATGATGGCATGTGGAACTTGGCATCTTAAAATGACCCTCAGGTCCTTCAATGTCTGGGCCTTCAATCTCAACTTTTGGTGCTTTAAGATCTCCTTCCACTTTGGGAATGGACACGTCAACATCACCTTTCAGTTTTGGACCTTCAGGTTGAAGTCAACATCTGACATAGACATCTTTGGACCAGACACTGTTGACATCTTGATTTGGGGCCCTTGATTTTTCCTTCAGTTCCTGCAATGTCTAACTCTGGAGCTTGATATCCACCTCTGGTGCCTTAACTCAGTATTGACTTTAGGGATTTTCACATTAACATCTGGTCCTTCCACTTTTGGCCCCTTCATTCCGAATGATGGCATTTTTATCTTTGGCATCTTAAAACCACTCTCGGGTCCTTCAATGTCTGGGCATTCTATCTCAGCTTTTGGTGCTTTAATATCTCCTTCCACTTTTGGAATAGAAACATCAACATCACCTTTCAGTTTTGGACCTTTTAGATTGAGGTCAACATCTGGCATAGACATTTTGAATTTGGAGCCGTTGATCTTTCCCTCACATCCATTAATGTCAAGCTCTGGACTTTTGATTTTCATGTCAGCATAGGGAAGATTTACATCAACATCAGGGCCCTCTACTTTTGAAGCATGGATTCCAAATGAAGGCATTTTCATTTTTGGTATTTTAAAATGACCATCAGTACCTTGAAGTTCTGGACCCTCAATCTTAGATGCCTTAACATCTCCTTCCACTTTTTGAGTAGACACGTTGATGTCATCTTTTAGTGTTGACCCTTTTACATTTAAGTTCATTTCAGACACTGAAATCTTAGGACCAGAGATTGATGGCATTTTGATTTGTGGATCTTTAACTTTTCCTTCAGATCTCAAAATGTTAAGCTCTGGAGTATTCATATCCACATCTTGTGTTCTAATCTCCATTTTGGCTTTGACAAGATTTGCATCAACATCAGGACCCTTCACTTCTGAAGTTTTAAATCCAAATGAGGGTATTTTGACCTTTGGAACAGTAAGTCACCTTTGACTCCCTCAACATTTGGAGCAGACAAATCTCTTTTAGCTTTTTGTCCTTTCAGGTTCAAATCCACATCTGGCATAGAAATTCTTTGAGAAGTATTTGACGGCACATCAAATGTAACATCTTTTACTATACCCTTATGTCCATCAATTTTAAGCTCCAGACCCCTAATGTCCATATCTGGTGGTGTGATTTTAACATCAGTTTTGGAGAGACTTACTACTGTATCAGGTTCCTGAGCTGAAATTTCCTGATTCCCAGTTATGCTAAAACCTCTCTGACTAAAATCTTTGAGATTTTGATTGTTTAAAATTCACCTCTACATTTGGACTTTCCTTGGGTCTCTGAACATCTATGGTAACCTTAGACAATTTGGTTTTATCATCAGATCCATCCTTATGAAATTTAGACAAAGATTCTCTCCCAATAGTGTCCCCTGTATCTCCACTAATGGAAAAACCTGAAACATGAGAGTCCTTTACTGTAGAAAGTTCAGTTCCTCCCATCATACTTGGAGAATAAATATTTTTCACGTCTTTGCCTAACCCCATGGTAACGTTGCCAGAGTGTTCACTACTCCCTGCAGTAACTTCAGTCCTTCGAATATGTTCTATCACCCTCTGTTCTTCTCCACCTGACAGTCCAGTGTCTGACACATTAAATGTAATTTCTTTCCCACTACCATCTAATTCACTTGTTGTTTTGGAAGATTCTGTGCTACAGTGCTTCACACAGGAGCCAGTCATATGAGGCCCGCTAAGAGATATGTCACCCATTTTTATACCTCTGTGTACACCACTAACAAGGCTACTATGTGGTAATCTGATCGGAGTAGTATCCCCCTCCAACTGCTCATGTTGCAAAACCTGAATTTTGAACTCAGGGCTTGAGTGATCAATCTGCTGACTAGTCCCCCCAGGCACATCCACAGTGTAGGTAGTTATTCGACGAGTGATTGTAGTAATGGTGCAACCATCACTGCTTGTGCTGCTGTGACGTTCTGTGCGTACATCAACACCCTCAGCAAGATCCTCAGACTTTAGTCTTGGTTTAATTTTCTTAGTGTAGATTCTTTTATAGTCTTCGTCATCCCCACTCTACAGGAAATGGAATTACAAATTAGTATGATATGCTATATATATATATATATATATATATATATATATATATATATATATATATATATATATATATATATATATATATATATATACACACACACACACACACACACACACACACACACACACACACACACACACACACACACACACAGGTGCTGGTCATATAATTAGAATATCATCAAAAAGTTTATTTATTTCACTAATATTATATTCATTCATTACATACAGACTGATATATTTCAAAAGTTTATTTCTTTCAATTTGATGTTTATAACTGACAACTAAAAGATTTTGAGACGAATTCTGACTCGTGCGACTCTTTTTCGGGTCGGAATTTTCAGCATTTTCGTGCGTTGTTTGTCGTGTAGTGTTCGTGCAGTGTACAAGGGCAAATGAGAGGCGATAAGCCTCTCCCGACTGGCAATCGGTTGGTCGGATGGATTTCTGACATGTCAGAAATTTTGGTCGCCTCTCTTGGGGTATCGCATTATTGAAGCAGGGCTACAAATCGATTTTCCGCTTTCCCTCACTGCGCGTGCGTGAAACCATAAACGAAACCATGGTGACACCTGACACAGCGTATAGTGTGGACTGAAGTGATGGAGGGATAACTTGTGGAGTATGGCAAAAAAAAAAATAAAAGAGGGGAAAAAACGCCTGCTTACCTCCAGTTCGCATTGCAAAATGGATTGACCATATTGGCCACGTCTTCCCAGCCACCTGCGCGTCTAGATAAGCCGACGCCTTTTTTTTTTTTTTTTGGACGTGTCAGCACACATAATTGCGCTTTGCGCATATCACCAAAGCAGTGCATTTATACTGGGAAAGCATGTTTATTCTGAAACAGCCACAGACATCCAGGTTCTGAGGGATCCTACGTGTTGATTCGGTTGATTCCTCACATATAGTGTGAGCAGTCAAATCACAACTCGGCAATCGGACCGTACAGTGAGCGCATAAAAATCGTGAGCTTTGGCTTTACATCGCATGCGATCTACCCATACAGTGTGAGTTGGTACCTTGCCGAAATCGCACAGAAATTGCACAGTGTATGCCCTGCCTTAAGGAAAATCCCAAATTCAGTATCTCAGAAAATGTGAATTTTGTCAAAAGGTTCAATATTGAAGACACCTGTTGCCACACTCTAATTAGCTAATTAACTAAAAAAAACTGCAAAGACTTTTAATGGTCTCTCAGTCTAGTTCTGTTGGCTACACAATCATGGGGAAGACTGCTGACTTGACAGTTGTCCAAAAGTCGACCATTGACACCTTGCACAAGGAGGGCAATACTCAAAAGGTCATTGCAAAAGAGGCTGGTTGTTCACAGAGCTCTGTTTTCAAGCACATTAATACATAGGCGAAGAGAAGGAAAAGATGTGGTAGAAAAAAAAAGTGTACAAGCAATAGGGATAACCCCACCCTGGAGAGGATTGCGAAACAGAACCCATTCAAAAATGTGGGGGAAATTCACAAAGAGTGGACTGCAGCGGGAGTCAGTGCTTTAAGAACCACTACGCACAGACGTATGCAAGACATGGGTTTCAATTGTCCCATTCCTTGTGTTAAGCTACTCTTGAAGCGTCTCGCTTCTAAAAGGACTGGACTGCTGCTGAGTGGTCCACAGTTATGTTCTCTGATGAAAGTAAATTTTGCATTTCCTTTGGAAATCAGGGTCCCAGAGTCTGGAGGAAGAGAGGAAAGGCACAAAATTCACGTTGCTTGAGGTCCTGCGTAAAGATTCTACATTCAGTGATGGTTTGGGTTGCCATGTCATCTGCCGATGTTGGTCCACTGTGTTTTCTGAGGTCCAAGGTCAACACGGCCGTATACCAGGAAGTTTTAAAGCACTTCATGCTTCCTGCTGCTGACCAACTTTATGGAGATGCAGATTTCACTTTCCAACAGGACTTGGCCCCTACACACAATGCAAAAGCTTCCAGTACCTGGTTTAGACCATGGTAACCTCTGTTTGGCCAGCAAAACTCGCCTGACCTTAACCCCATAGAAAATATATGTGGAATTGTGAAGAGGAAGATGCGATATGCCAGACCCAAGAATGCAGAACAGCTGAAGGCCACTATCAGAGCAACCTGGGCTCTCATAACACCGGAGCAGTGCCACAGACTGATCGACTCCATGCCTCGTCGCATTGCTGCAGTAATTCAGGCAAAAGGAGCCCCAACTAAGTATTGAGTGCTGTACATGCTCATACTTTTCATATTCATACTTTTTAGTTGGCCAAGATTTCTAAAAATCCTTTCTTTCTATTGGTCATAAGTTATATTCTAATTTTCTGAGATACTGAATTTGGGATTTTCCTTAGTTGTCAGTTATAATCATCAAAATTTAAATAAATAAACATTTTAAATAAATCAGTCTGTGTGTAATAAATTAATATAATATACAAGTTTCACTTTTTGAATGGAATTAGTGAAATAAATCAACTTTCTGATGATATTCTAATTATCAAAATCTGTAAATAAAAATGTTTTTTAAATACTGAAAAACTGATCATACTAAAATCTATGCTATATATAATTCTTCTTATACATTGGTTCCAATGCTGAATGACTAGACTTTAAAATAACTGATTCACATTTTCATAGCCTAATATAAATCATAGACCAACACTGATGCCACCTTACCAGGAAAATGTCTGAACTAGAGCCTCCTAACCCTCCACGTCCTTCCCATGACAATGTCCCCATTGGAGAATGGCAAGGTGACTTGTCTCCAGTCTTGTTTTGTAATTTCAGTCCAACCTTATGTTGGTTTAGAGTCTTTAGTAGTTCAGCTGTTTCTTCTGAGCTCATGTTGTCAAAGTAAATGGTGGCCCCGACAATCTGGTCACCTGTGACAAAGGGCAGTATTAAGTTAAAACTAAATGGTTCAAAATAGATAAATTATGTTTGGAGGAACTATAATAGCATAATCCAACACCAAAAGGGCAGTGGTAAATGTTGTTCAGACAATCAAAACATTAGAAAATTAGGTTTTCTGAATGTTTGCAAATTGCATAACTATTTTGACTACATACCTTCATGTACATTCCCAGTATGTGCAGCAGGGGACTCATCTTTCACCTCTTTGACAAAAATCTCTCCTTGACCCTTTTGTTCAATGGTGAGCCCATGCTTATCAGCGCCCATCCACTGTGGGAAAAGCACTTCCCTTGTGTCCTGCTCATCAGCCATCCTAAAAAAAAAAAACATTTTATATGATAAAACATTACACAATAAAACACAGTGAAACATATTGGTTATACAATACCAAAAATATGAGGTATATGTTGACTATTATAGTTCAAATGAGCATAAGCAATTTTTCTGCAAAGCAATTAGGTTTTAAACCATAAAAAGTGCTTAGTATTTCTTGGTACCTGAACATGTTTGCAGTGATTTGCTGTAAATTACCTGAAGATGTACCTGATGTGTTACTTCTTCGCCTGTCCCCTAGCGTGGACCGTGCCAGCCCTTGTTCTTTCCTTAAAAAAATAAAAAATAAAGTTAAATTTCCTGAATTCAAATGAAGCTTTCACACACAGGTTTAAGGTTGTTCATTCAATACAATATACCGTAGATTTTTTTATAGTGGTAAATAAGTATCAAACTGTGACCACTAGATGGCAATATAGTCTGCAACAAAAAAAAGTGATAGTTATAACAGAGGATCTGTTTCCCATTATTTCCTCCAGCACTAATACAAAGCACTAAACTTCATGGGGAAATTGAATTAAGCTCAGTTTCATATGCATATTAAACATTTCTAAAGATCTAAAAATCTGATGTCCATAAAATCTAAATCAGACAATAGTATTTAGATCTGGGAGGTTTTAGCTTGATGAACATTGCTTCAGAGATATTTAGCTGACGTGGGCCTGCCATTCCAGCTTTCAACTCAAAGGTCTTTGTTTCATAGATATCATCCCCTCGCAATCACCCACCCCACAATTACACAGGAGCTCTTGGATATGAAAACACCTACAAGCATATTTCACTAAACATTGGCAAATGAGGCGCTAGTTTATTTTAATTATGAAAACATTTGCCAGTGTCAAGGAAAAAAAAAAGCTTAATACACAGCACAAGTAAAGTGCTGTGTAGTCAATTTGTCCCATGTCCTACTTTACTAACAAGTGTGATACAAGTAGCAATATTAATAATTCAGTGGTCACTACAAAAATATTTGATTGCTCAATAACGTGTCTGAACATTATGTGTGTGTGTGTGTGTGTGTGTGTGTGTGTGTGTGTGTGTGTGTGTGTATATATATATATATATATATATATATATATATATATATATATATATATATATATATATATATATATATATATATATATGGTGATTCAGGAATTTAAAAAAAAAGAAGCCTGGTTTTGTGTCCATGTCGACCAATGTACTCCAGAGACACGATAGTACAAGAGCAGATCATTTGAGAGAGTTAGTTAATCAAGCTTCCCTCGACAGTGCAGCACAGACCACAAAACATCTGTGATCCATCTGATTGTACACAAATATTCTATTTATACTAAAGCACTATTAAAAGGATAGACAGCTTTAACATTATAAACAGCACTAAGAAGAAAACAAGACAACCCTGTGCCATGCGACAACAAATCCCAAAGCTTTTCAATGTACACATCATCAGCATCATTAGCATAATTTAACCCATTTTTCCTGTTAGTTTTATTTTTAAATCTACTTTGTGACTTACATTCTAAATGCTTTAAAAAAGGATTAGCCAAACATCACAAATGCAAAAGAATAATGCACAATATTTTACATTTAATAAATATTAACTTAAGTAAAACTCCACAGGAGGAGTCCACATGAGAAATAGGAGCCGTGAAACCCAAGCCTTAAAAAGCACCTTATTATTGTTGGCTAAAGCTGGTATTTACAAAAGGAGACGGGGGAAACCTACATTGCTGTGTACTTAAGAACTCCTTAGCAAGCAGACCAAAGATTATTATTTCACTCCCAGCCTGTTCTATGATCTGCATCTTAACATGATGTCACACCAGCAATACTGTACCACACGTGTTCTCCTTACTTTACCCTTTTTTAAACCTTTATGATCAACTATATTATTTGCACATAGACTGTTCTCACAAATCTGACAGTGCACCTTAGGAGGAACAATCTGGATAAAATGATTTAAGAAGGCAGATCTGTACATCCATGACTGAAACATGGAACAATCATGGAGCGAAGAAGCAGCAGAGGCACATTACATGCCACCAAACCATTGCCTGACACATGAATTGTGCCCAAGCACGCACATCTTTCTTTTCTCTTAATCATGGAGTTTGAGCTCAAAATAAATCTGACACCAAGTATAGCACAGATTATCTTTTATTTTATATAAGTAAGCTATCCTTTGGCTGTCACAGGAGTATAAACCATGTCACTCTACCAGAGCATTACTGGACGCTATTTGCTTAAAGCAGCTGGCCCTTGCCCAGAATCATATGATCTGCGATGATCCATGTAAGCAGACTTTTCATAATAGCACCAGTGTTTGTGCAATCATAAGATATCAGCAACGATATACAACACATTTTTGTGAACTCTTGAGTTGTAATGAGGACCTTTTAAACAGACCAAGCGTTCAAGTCTAGCAATAAAGAGCATCAACTCAAACAAAACTAGAAAAAAGGAAACACCCATATTTTAATTACTGTTACAAAAAAGGACTAAGAGGATCTGAAAAGTTGAGGGAACATGGAGCTGTACAATTATGACAAAAATCATCATTTTTGAATATTCCCCTGAAATTGCAATTATGATTATCACAATTTACATTGAATGATGTTTAAACCAATGTTCGATGCAACTGCATGACATATTTTTATATGAAAATAAACAAGCTGAAAACACTAAATGAAAAACCTTTAGTGCTTTTCTAAAGTTTTAAGCCTCAAATGTCAAATATACATCGAATTGGTTTAATTCTTTAAATTATAATAAAAAAGTAAAAATATGAATGGTATTATAATGTTATACTAAAAAAAAATGGAAAAACCCTTAAGATGACATATAGAACGAAAGAAAAATATCCTAAGTGTACAAAATAACATAAGTGGACTTTGAACGATTAATAGCCGCTTTGAACAATTACATAATTGTGGCATACATTTATTGTAATCCTGATTAGAAATTTGATTAATTGTGCAGCCCTAACATAATAAACCTTGACTGTTTGGTGCATTAATTATAATTTAGTGACACAACATACACCCTGCAATTCTTGCTGAAAGACAAGTGGATGTTACTGCTTATGCTTTCTTTCAATCCACTGTCAAAGCAACTAATTGGTAGATGGTTCTGTTTAGTCTTATAGCTGATGTTTTATGCATGTAATAAACAAATCACATTAAAAACACAGAGCGCCTTTTGAGATGGTCAAACTTTACTAGGAGCGCCCAAGACATCTACTTAACTTATCGGATATAAGAAATAATCAAATATGCTTCTTCAAGCATGCATCTGTGCAGTGTATTTGATAACTTTCAAAAACAAAATCTTGATGAGCAAGATTGTTGCACTGGGAATAAGCAGCTCTTAACGGCTGGTCTGACAGCATTGCCGAATCAAATGTGCATGAGCCGTATCATGTTTCTCAGTGTTGACAGTAGGTAGCATTGTGCAATCCTCAAGGTGAAATTAATGATTAACATTCAACTGAATTCAAATCTCAGTTCAAGAAATTCTAACATTAACATTCCAAACAAATAGTTGAATAAAACAACTTGCAAGGTTTACTTTAGCTCTGGGAGGATAAGGGGACCTACTGAATTTCCAAGTCTAATGCTCAAACTCTCCCCCGTCTTCCTTTTTCTTTCCTTCTGAAAAAAAAGCAGAGGGAAATCAGATGTAATATTTATAAGTAAATATTTCCATGCATCAAAAAGTCAAGACGACAAAACCAATCCAAAAACATCAATTACAAAATGTACATTCAATTCAAGTACCACACTTTCATCTTTCAAAGTAAAAAGCTATTAATAAAAATAGTTTTATTTGCATGGTTTCGAGACCTTAAGCTAGTGGATCAGACCCAATTTATTTCATTTTTTTCCTTCAAAAATGCAGCCCCACCCTACTTGGATTTATACGTTGGTTTGCCCTAAGAGAGCAACTGAAACGTTTACAGTACGAGCGCACACAACGGGGAGTTTCGAACCAAAAGTACCAAAGACAGAAGCTTACACATGTCTGTACAAGTGTAAACGTTTCCTCTGGATAGTTGTCTGACAAGTCTGACTTCTGAAAGTCACAATTACTTTTATTTGTCTTTAAATTTAAAGTCTGATAACTAATTATTGTCAAATACAATTAACAGCATCACTCCCTCAAAATAAACTCAGCCTCACATGGCTGCAAATCCACCCTGCACTCTAAACACTGGGAATGTGTTTGGGCAGCTACAGAAAATGTGAAATGGCTTGTCCAGATATCATCATAAACTAGATACCAAATAAACTAAAAACAAGTTAAATTCTCACAATGCCACATAGACCTTTGTGTGCAACATTTGATGTCAAGAAGCAATTAAAGATGACTGTAAACTAAAAACATGAGATGTTGTAAGCAGTTCATTGTAATCTTGCCAAAAGTATGAAACCGTCAATTGCCGCAAGCAAAATAAAGTTCAAGTAAGTTTCTCTCACAGGAAAGGAAACATAATATGCAAATCATTATTTGATCACCTAAAAGCCCCTCAAGTCACATGGTTATGGCAAAAGACACTGGAGGCTAAACTGCAGTCATTTCACTCATTTAATTTCACACAAACCAAATTATCAAACCATTATCCACCATCAGTCCATTTTTATTTCATTTAATAAAAAGGTTAAGATGGCCAACTCACGTGGGAAATAATTCCTCTCTGTCAAACGGTTTAATATTTGCTCCACTAATTATTTGCTTTAATAATGTACCTCTCTAGTTACCCAAAACTGATAAGACTAAGTCAGGTGACATTTTACATAACTCCAAATATAGCTTAATGCTCCTATAACCCAGAGGGGCATTATGAAGAGAAAATTAAAAGTACAAGCACCATCAGCTCTCACGCACTTTCTTTAAATCTGTAAACTGTTGCCCTTCACACTTCATGGCCTTCAAAGCTGTCCCGTGGTATCTAATCCAATTTAACGTTTGATCATTTACGAATGGAGGAGGCTAAGGACAAAGAGATATCAGTTTTAAGCATTTGAGTCTAGGCTAGAGAAATGTTGGGAATTTGTTTCATTTCATAAACAAGTCTTTTAGGCCATAACAGGAATGATGCATGATAAGACAAGATACATCTGCATTTCTGTGAACACTGTGACAAAGAGCAAGATCAGTTCACCCCGCTACTATTTCACTGTTACTGACTTTACTAGAAAATAACTGATAACTTAATAACTGATCAAAACTGGTAATTTATAGCTGCCCCAAGAAAACTCTAATTAAACTTGAAATTGATATCCTGAATGCACTGTAAGTCGCTTTGGATAAAAGAATCTGCTAAATGCATAAATTTAATTTAATTTTTTTATTTAATTTAAACTCAAAGTGCCCCTCTGTCCCATTCAAAACAAATTAGAACCTCTCTCTACCCGGGTGGTTATTTCTGAGCTGTGACTGAAACGGTCATGGGCTCGCTCTGATAAAGGCCAGTCTGGACGAGGATGTCACACTGTTCCCAAAGAACAATATTTGGCAGAGCAGCTGTGCACACTCAAACGGGTGACACCTACGAGCCCTGTACTAAGTTGTTTCAAGTTTGTTGTCACCTCACTAAAGGTGGAGCTAGCTGAACATAACAAACATGATGATTACTGACAAATTATTACACATAGGCCTATTGAATTTTCAAAAGAGCTGAAAATTTTAATTCTGTCATTCATTTCTTACCCTCATGATGTCCAAACCTGTCAGACTTCCATTCATCTTCTGAACACAAATGAAGGTATTCTTGATGGAATTTGAGAGCTCTCTGACCCTCCCGTAGACAGCAAGGGTACCACCACGATCAAGGCTCAGGAAGGTAGCAAGGACATTTTTAAAGTAATCCATGTGTCATCAGGGGTTCAACCGTAATTTTATGAAGCTATGACAACACTTTCTGTATGCAAAGAAAACTAAAATAATGACTTTATTCAACAATTTGTCTCCTCCACATCACCTTAGCGCCATTTTGGAGAATATCTTCTGAACTCAAACAGCTTATGTGCCGCGCAGATACATTTTTTACATTGTTTACACTTTAAACTGAAATGCCGGGAGGTTAACAAGGAGGAGACGAATTGTTGAATAAAGGTTTTGTTTTTTTTTTACACAAAGTATTCTCGTAGCTTAATAAAGTTATGGTTGAACCTCTGATGTCACAGGGATTACTTTACTGATGTTCTTGCTACGTTTCTGGATCTTGATCATGATAGTACCCTTGCTGTTTATGGAGGATCAGAGCTCTCTTTATGTATCAAAAATATCTTAATTTGTGATCTGATGATGAACAGCAGTCTTACGGGTTTGGAACAAATGAGGGTGAGTAATAATGACAGAATTAGCATTTTTGGGTGGACTATCCCTTTAAAGAATGCCATCTAGCTTTAAAACAGTTCAGTTTCACAGAATAAGCACCCTTATATATACTTTATACTGTCGTGCATGAGAAAAACTGGTACTAGAACAAAATGCGACCATAATCGCAGGTCTAAATGTGTCAGATCACACCGCAACGCTTCCATCTGACAGATGTCATTTGGCAACAACTGTCCAACTCTAAAAAGAAAAGAGTTTATGGCACAACACAGGCGGCAAACATCGCACATCCAAAGTAGGGGACACGCCCTTCATACAATGAGAAACTACACCATCTCTCGGCCCGCACATAGCACACAGTGAGCTGCGAGCCACACCCAGGACTCCAGTCACACACATTCCTTGATAGAGCCGTCAGGCCAACTGGAAGAGCGCCCAGTCTCCCCTGCAGTGAATAACGCCAAAGCAATGTCCTACTCTCTACCCAAACACCCGGTGGGTCTGAGCTGGGAACAGAAACAGGGGACTCTTTCATGGTTTCCACTTACAAACCACTGATGGACCAAGGCAGTTTGAGATTTTTTTTTTTTTTTTTTTTACTCATTTATAAATACAAACAGAAGCCCCTCATGACACTGATTAATGTGCTTCAATTTAAATGTGAGATATTGCACAACTATAAAGATTCAGCAATGCTGCGTGTTAGATAAGTGATAGAATCGTTGGGCAAACAACCAGACCACTAATTATAGAAAAGCCACTGCAAGCGTTTAATGCCACACTTTTTCCATTAAAATGCTGTAATGTTTAATATGACACACACACACACACACACACACACACACATATATATATATATATATATATATATATAGTCAGTCATTGCACAATGCAATAACATGAGTTACTTGGTTACTCGATCTTTAGCATACACGTTTTTTCCAAAGCAAATTACAGGACACTTTTTAATGTGACACGTGTTAGTCATATTTCTCTATTACATGCTCAGAGTGGCTATTTCTGACAAAGCAAGAGCCGATACATAAAAAGGGACAACTAGTATTTGGTTAGAAGTTCCACTTTACATGGATTCCAATTCAAACCCACAAGTGACCAAACTCACGTGCACCGATGTACGCTTTTAATCTTATTGTGGAAATATCACCTATTTAGAAGAATAAATAGAAGACAAAGATAAAGCCATAAAGCTGTGCTGAATTTCATTAAATAACATGTTGATGCTTTAAATGGTATAGAAACATAAAAATATTTTAGATACATGTATATTGTAAAGCTAAAGGCTTTCACTTGCATTCAGTCATGTTTTGTATATCCTGAATTGTTTATTTATTCTGTTAACAACGCAAGTCAAAAGGATATGAGTCAGTCAACTATCAAATACATAGTGATGACTGATGGCACGGTCTTACCAGCTCGGGGTGCATTATATTTCATTAGCCATCAGATGGTTTTATAGTTAGGTCTGTATTGCCACTGCCAAGTCTTTTGTAGAAGTGAAAATGCACGTGGTTTGAAACATCCAACTCTCTGCTTATCTCCAATTCAACTCGAAACAACCTCATGTGAACTGCACATGGAGTAATCCAACCTCTGCAGCCAGTATCCTTGGTCTGTTGTAAACAAGTAGACGTGCATAGCTACATTACTGGAGTGATGTAGTACAAGCTGTAGTGTAGTCAGACTATTAGTCTACGTCTAGACATGCCAATCTTTGAATTGCCTTACAGCACACTTCAGAATGCATTAGAAGTGATAAATTATGGCCTTGCTGTGTACTTTTGTCATTTTAATAGTTTTTAAGTGTGAAACTGAAATAATTTAAGAATCATCACAAGCAGCTCTTCTGTTACTCACCAGAACCATGAAAACATATCAAATGCCACTACAACACGTCTTAACTGTAATTCATTGATATGGAAGCTTAGTTAGCACCTAAATCAACATTTAATCCATAATATAATGCAGTAATGACAGTTGTGGCTACCAGGAAATAATTGCTACACGTCATTCAAGTTAGTCTTGTCAAGTTGTCTACAGTATAACCCATCTACTTGTTGCATCATTAAATTATGGCTTGTGCATATAAAGCATGTCATTTCAAAAAGTAACTGTCTAAAAACAAGAAGACTTAATAATTGAGTCCTTGGACGGACATTGAAACCTACTGTCATGTGATCCTAAACTTTAATGAAATGCAGACCGTATCTTCTATTTCAAGGACGACAACAAATTAAATCTAGTAATCAAAACTGAATTGCAGAAGTATAATGGAAGTAAAGTTTATCATATGCCGTAGGCACACGTACAAGAAGAGATCTGATGATATGAGGTCTAAAGTATATAATAATATAATGCTATTTAATAAACATAATATATTTAAATATATTCATTTAAACATTCTGCACTTTGACAGCAATACAAAAACCTGATACGATTTTTTGTAATTATAAGGCAGTAAATGGAATCAACTGGAAATGCCAAAAACCACAATAACAACAATATATAACTTATAATATAACTTATATATATATATATATATATATATATATATATATATATATATATATATATATATATATATATATATATATATATATATATATATATATATATATATAAGCTCTTAACTCCTGTTGAAAAACTAGATTAGGGCTCAAAAACAACTTCGCATAAAATATACAAATCTGCCCTTGATTAAGGCTTATGTGTGTCAGACTATTACAACAGTTTTTTTTTATGGAAAATGATGAAATATGAATGCCTGACTCTGACTCAGAGCCATATTGGCAAACGCAGTATATTGTCCAATGTCTCTGTTTTAGCTTCTGTATTTTTCAACCATGGAATGATGATAACTCCAGGGTCTGTCTGAACAGGAGACACATACCAAGATAATGCAAGTCTTCATATCAGACTTCAAAACTCTTCAAATGATGCCTACATCCTGTACGGCAACATGCTGACAACTTATCTGCGATGGATCGTCATCACAATTTCACAGAGAATTGATTTCCATCACTCTGCACCCATATGAAAAAAAAAAATCTAATAATGAATCAAGAAGTGAGTAAGCAAACAAACAGTGAATGAAATACTCCGCTACAAAAGCTTGCCACTCCTCCCTTGGCGTTACCATCACAAGTCCTTGACAAGGAAATAACAAAGGAAGTGTGCAGAAGTCCAGACTCTTTTCATTTCACACTGAAACAGATGGTCCTACCAAGTACACCCTAATCTGACCCATCAACACAGAGGAGAAAGTTTTGCCTCCACTGTAAACTTCCAGGACAATCACGCATCAGATAAGGACACACAGACCACAAAACCATGTTTCTATTCAACATTCAAATCCTAAATCATTTAAAGATAAGCAAGCTCTGTGTTCTGTTTTAAACAACACATTGTAACCTTTAAATGCAAGCAAGGTTGAAAGACACTGCTAGACATGAATGAGGCAACCACAATACAGAATAAAAAAAATATATTAACTTCTATTTTCTAAGTTCTATTACTTCTAAGTTACTCTAGCACAACTTTAAAATAGTGAATTATTACTGTGTGATTTATTTATCATTATTATTATTATTATTATTATTATTATTATTATTATTATTATTATTATTATTATTATTCTGCTATGGACTCATCTGTCCTGACATAACAGAAGAAATCGTTGGGTGTGGCAGGAGAGGGGGATGGTGACAAAATCTGCTCACTTTTAAAAGATAGCTAACTGCAAAACAGCTTCATGGATGTCAACACTCCATACACATCACCAAACTATCAGCACTTATCTTTTTGTCCCTCTTACCCATCTATTCATTTCATTCTCTTATATAACAAACTTTCAGTCATCCTACTGCACAACATCTCCATTACTAATGTCATGCCTCAGTCTGGCGTGAATAAAACACTTCATTCTTTCTCCTCTATAGCAAGCCTTACTTTCCCCCTCTGTGTTTCAAACCTGGAATCAATTAGTAAGTCTTTCCAAACCACTACATTCCATTACCCCCTCCTCCCTTCACCCCTCTTACTCCCTATACCCACACTCTGGCCAGGTTGAGAAAATCAGGGCAAAATGTGACAGGCTTTGCAAATTAAATCAAATTAAAACATTCACGTTTTATAAGAGTAACAGAAATGTTTAAACAAATTAAAATTTCATCTAGAAAACACAGCAACACATGAAACAATGATTCACCCACAGTGCAGAAAATGTGCTGACTTTGTCCAAAAACCTTGAGCTATGACCAGATTCAGGGTGGCAGGATAATGCTCCTATTCAAGAGGAAAGTAAAAAAAAAAAAAAAAAAAATCGATAGATGTGTGGCATTAGTTCTATTCACTTTTTTACAATTTACTACTAAATACTAATACGAGTATGGCGTTCTTGTGAACCAAATGTATTCGTTTTATTTTACAAAGTGGGCAAAGTCATACAACCAAAGTCATTCTTGTCCATTTTAACTTGGGTGTATCTTTTGCATGAAATGCAAAACCCCATAGAAAATTTGCCTTAATTGTCAGCCCAGTTTCTTCTCAGTGATTCAGCAGGTCAAGTTTAAGAAACTAAACGCTGAATTCTGAACAATTGCAAACTTTAATATTCTTGGGTACTGTTGGAGGAAAAAACGTGCGCACCAGATGACAACTACGGAGCACATACACACCCACCACCTCTTCATGTTCAACGATACAGATGATGATACGTTTGTGAGATTTTAGTGCGATACAACAAACTTTCTAAGAACCAAATCAGCAGATGTTACACACATAAGCATATAATAAATTCAGAAACAGTCTCTGGAAAAGTAGTACTTCATGCATGCATCGTGAGCGTCTCTCGCCAGAGCTGCATAACTAATTAACCTCAAGAGACACAAACTCACCTGGAAGGTTCAACACCTTTGCTCTGGCATCTTCAGCGGTCCACAGCTTTCTGCCACAGCCCAGAAAACTTTTCCAACACGTTTTCTTCACCAAACTTATTCGTGTACTCTGTCGTTCTATCTCAAGGCACGAAGCCTCACTGTATATTTCACTGGTTTTATTAGTTACTTTGTCACTTGCTCTCTCTCTTTCTGTCACACCGTGCTGGGTTCCCTCAGTGTGCTTTCAACTCCGGGCTATGGAGAATGGCAGAGTTTGGGCTTGGGCAGTGGAGACCTTCACTGGAGAAGAGGGCGGGGTTACGGTGTAGCAGGGCGTGGTCCTTTGTCATTGAGGGATGTGTGTGTTCAACACAGCGATAAAGCACGTGAATCTGGATTGGAAACAGGATTTCAACAAGATTCAAGGTGGCACATCTTTACTGAGGCAATTTGTAAAGTGTTTTCAAATTTGTAATTTTGAACCTATAAAAAAGGGTGTGTTCAGTAAAACTTTCTTCTGCTTTATGGTGGAAATAGCTTTTGTCATGAAATAGTCATGATTTTAAGGTACGTATCTGTGCAGAAATGGATTTTCAAAATAAAGTTATAATTGAAAGTGTGACATCGAGCCCTGAAGTGCCCTACAAGATATTGCCTAAAACAGTACTTTTTACACCTAGTACTTTTAAGTTGTAAAGAATATTTGCTGTGACTTTTTTTTACTAAGTATATTTGCAAAAATGTTTAATTTGTTTTGTTTAAAAATAATTACATGGAATTTAAAAGTAATAACCATTGAATACAAAGGTTTTGTGAATAGAAAAGACTGGAGGTGGGGGGGGGGGTCTTGCAGTATTTATTCGGAGAGGAGAGGGGCCTTATTGGAATAAAAGGTTGAGAACCACTGGCCTAGAGTAAGGTGTCACATGGTTAGGTGGCATGTGATCTTAATTTATTAGTAAAGGTGAAACTAGTTTTCATTGTATATTTGACTGTTGATGCTAGTCTGATTTTACAGTGCTGATTTGTAAACCCAATCCACCTTATTTTTAATGAAAGAGAAAGCACAGCCATTTGTATTTATAATGTGTGAGGCATCCGGTTATTTTACATGTGCAAAACATGCACTTGATGTTGCAAACTGTCATCTCATTAGGGCTGCAACTAACGATTATTTTGATAATCGATTAATCTGTCGATTATTTTTACGATTAATCGATTAATCGGTTTATGTACTTATATTTTAGTTTTTTTCCATTTTTTCCCCAAGTAAATTATTAATAAAGGGTCTTTATCATTCAGCATAGATTTTTAAGAGATTTTAACCATTTTGCATTGTCATATCCTCATCAAAAATATACCTGGAGTTGTTTATGTTAGTAATCCTTTGTCGAACTCTTCTGCAATCAAAACAGTGACCCATACTCTAGCAAAATTCACAAGGAGATTTCAAATATTGTTTTCACCATGGCAGTCCTTAGAGCTCCTAAAGTAGTTTAACATCCCAAACAAAGCTTAAGGAATCTTTGAGAACATATTTTCACGAAGTATAAGGATAAAACAGAATAAAATTGCAGTGCATTGTATTTTATTATTTACTGGGAAAAAGCTTTATAGCTTTTGCTGTGAAATTGTAAACAATCCTTCGAAAAAAAAGTGCCAATGGCATGAAACCTGAATGGAACTCACAATTTAAAGTAAAATCCATCAGAAGGTTGTCCAGAAAAATAAAATAAAAATTGGGACACACACAAAAAACCTTCTGTGTGAAAAAGAGCAGTGAATACTTAGAAAAGAAGTGCATTTTAAATATACTCAAACATTTACCTCTCTCATTCAGTCATAATTAGACTGCAAGTCTGAATTATGAACTGGTAAACGACAAACTGATCACATAACATGTTTGTAAAGCTTTAAATGTTAACTGTTAAAAAGCAATGTTATCAGCTTGTACGACTAAACATTTGCAAACAACCTTGTACTGGAGAATCTGCACAAATAAAATTCTTAGGGGCCGTTCACATATCGCACCTAAAAACGCGTGGAAAACGCTAGTCGCGCCGCTTTCTCCTTCTTTCCAAAGCACTCGGCAGAAGCGCCCCTGAGGCGTCTGCCTTTGCTAAGCAACCATGACGTGCCCTCTCCATGAAGACCCGGAAATTTCAGCAAAGGATAAATGGATGCGGTGTGGACGCGCCTGGAAAAACGGGGCGCATCGCATCGCGTGCGTGTCGCGACCGCGTCGCTTCCGTTATGAGAGTGCATACTGCGCGCCTACATAGGAAATAACGAACTTGAGCACGCAAAAGACACGAAATGTGAACGTCCCCTTAAACAGTTCAGTAGTGCAGAGTTTACAGGTTACTCTTCATTTTGAAGGCTCAAAGTAAAGTACTCCCACTTCCCTCTGTATGCTGCAGAGACGCTGTTCGGGAAGCACGTGACATAAAACGAGGCCAGCTATTGGCTATTTGCTACTTCACCTGCTGTACTGGCTGAGTAAAACCTCCGGTGGCTCATTACTGCCACACTTTGGTCACCGCAGATTTGAAATATGCAGGAAATGAGCCGCTTATGGCAAATAAAATTTATTTAGCGACGAATCGATTACTAAATTAGTTGACAACTATTTTAATAATCGATTTTAATCGATTAAATCGATTCGTTGTTTCAGCTCTACATCTCATTATTTTATTCAGTAGGCCTAATTTGTATTTTTCTAGATACCTTTATCGGCTAATCAATCAAAAGCCTCACACATTCACAAAAGTTTAGTTATTACCATGAGGCAAGATAGATACAGCAAAGATATGATGATATTGGAACTTTACTTTGCAGAACAGAATGAATGAGAATGGAGAGCTTTGAACTATATGTTCAAACTAAATACAAACCCCTTATAAAGAAAAAAGATGTCTGTGTAATTTGACTCTAAATCTTATGTTTGCTGAGATATCGCTCTTGTGACAGCCCCATGTGACAGCTAGCCTTCGTAACACATTCTGTTTTGTTCATATTTGTCATGAGTGCAATGTACTCCTATGCAAACTGAGTTGTCATGTATTTTATAGTGTCTTGTGCTTACTTTCATGTGTGCACTGTTGATACTTAATAATTGTCACAAAATGTAATTTCGTCAATCTGCAATTTACTTATGTAATTACAGAACATGAACCTGCTGGAGAGCAGTTCTACTATGTACAGTACGTGCAGTACTTCATGTTCTTCTGATAAAAAGTTTATAGTGTATATAAAGGGGTTTGTTTATTAGAGGTTTCTTTTTTTTTCGGTTATTTTGTTAAGCTTATTTTTAAGTTTTCTCTTTTTTAATTATAAATATTTATTGAGATTTGAAGAGCTTCCTGTCATTGATAATGTGTTCATTGTGTCTGTTAACATGGATATAGTGCTCTCTTTGAGCTAGTGCAACATAATTTCCATACCATTTTCATAATAGAAGATCCATTGTAAATCTCTGGGGAGGTTTTCATTCTCATCTTGTGACCATTGGATTGATGACATAATAATGTAGTTAAATGATTGGACGATGATTTGTTTTATAAGAATAATTAGTAAAATGTTAAAAACATGATCAAGAATATTACAAAACTTTTTAAGTGTTGAGTATTTTAAACTAAAACCACATAGTTTTATAAATGTAAAATGACTGTTTAGGGATAGATGTTGCTAACAATTTAAGTAATATAGTTAATATAAAGTTAATATAAAGTTTTCAGTAATCTTAGAAATACTTTTCAGACAAATAAGCTTTTTCAAATAAATGCATGTTCTAGAATTATAATATATATATATATTTCTTTGTAATATCTGTTGGAAAGACTAGTGCAAATTTACTTAATTTATTTTTTCATTATTATTTTATTTACAGTATCTATTTACATATTTATTTAGCAAAAAGATTTTTGTGCATGTCTCTTGCTAAAAAGGAAACACACTACAAAACAAAAAAAACTATTTGTTAATTTATATAATTTTAAACAATTCAAACACTGATTTAATTTACTAAATTAGGCTGCCAATTGCTAATTCAGTTTGCTATTTAAAAGAGTAATTGAAACCAACGAACAAGGCATAAATTACAATATAACACTGCTACGCCAAAATACAATTTGTATTTTTTTTCTTACGTTATATAATCATGAGTCAGAACGCTGCTGTCAAGAAAGCTAAAATAATTTCAAAGGAATTTGTTACAATAATGCAGAGCTTCATCTGTTTAACTCAGAAATCCCAGATTAATGAACCTAGTTAACTCAAATAATAAAGGCTGTGAACATTATGAATCTAGTATTCAATTAAATTAGGCTGAATTCTGACAGTTCACTGAAGCGAGTAATGTGCCATTCAAAGCACAAAACTTTGAAGGTGGATTCCCTCCATCTAGCTAAAAGTCTGTTTGCAATGCAATACTGAAAAAAGATTATATGTGATGCCTTTGTATAACAAAAATGTCTTAATCTATTAGGTAAATATAAAATCCAAAACATCTACCCTTCTGTGATTAATCAACTTCTAAAAAAGAAATACAGCAAACCCATACAGCAAAAGATATCTTCAAATATATTTTAAACATATTTCCCGACAATACAAAAAAAAAAAAAAAAAAAATATATATATATATATATATATATATATATATATATATATATATATTTCAAAATATATTTTCAACCAATATATTTTTGCATATGCTTGAAAATGTATTTTAATAAATATAAATATAATTGTTTATTCATTTTTATATATATTTTGTCCTCTGCATATTTCAAAAATAAGTTCACATATCATATTTGAAGAAAAAATAATTTGTTGTCAATAACGTGCAACACTTTTAACACAATTGAATAAAAAGAGCATATCACAATGTTCTTAAAAATGTACTACTTATTAAAAAAACATCATTAAATTATTATGAATCTAGTTTGCATCATATCCACATTTGCATTTAGCCTAAATCTAAAGGCTACTTTGAGACTGGAAATGTATTTTCTTACCTCTGAAATACATATTAAATATATTTTGGTACATGAAGGTTGAAAATAAATATATTTTGTTTTTCCAAAATATATTTAATTGAGCTCCGCTGATTACAATTTATATTTAACACATATTTAAGTAATTGTGGCCATGTAAATGTATTATTATGTGTCATTTTTAGATTTTAGAAAAGTCAAGTAAAATGTGTACCTAACCTGAAGCAACAATCGAACTTCACAGGATTTGCATGGCTGATGGGATACCTGGAAGACCAGGTATACTGAACACGCTTTCCGTCTATATACCCTGTGATTGACACTTTTACAGTTCTCTCTGTGTTTTGTGTACTGCAAGGCCTACTCCTTCAGGTTATGTAACCAAATCAATCATTCATCCCTGTCAAAAAGCTATTTTTCTCTGAAGCATCTCACACATTCCTCCAAAACCCTCAGTGCCCTCTGTACAACAGTTCTGTTTTGGTTTAACCTGCTCTAATCTTTCCAAATAGGTTTCACAAGGTCAAATGCATGTTTGATTAAGACATCTGTGGTTACTTCAAGTGAATGTTTCAGCTGCCTCAGATATTGCTCATACCAGAAATGCAGGTAAACAGTGTAGGTGTGCACATGTGGTTATGGGTGGCAGGGTGGATGGATGGTTTTAAGGCAAACAGACAAACGGAAAGACAGACAAGCAAAGCGAGAGAACCCTTAGGCGCTTGGTGAACAAATCCACGTGTCACACCCATATTCAAGGCTGTGTAATGTTAGGCAGAAGATGAATTCTTCAAACGAAAAAGGAGTTAAACTGTCTGCCTTGTAAAGAAACAAAGGGAGTGGCACTCATTGCTTTGAGTAAATAAGTAGAAATACTCAAGAATTGAATTGCAGAAGTCTTAAAAAAAGTCCTTCTTGGATGTGCTGTAATCAAAACAATAGACAAAACGTTTGAGCCGAGAAACAACTAGAACAGTGTGCATGTGTTCCAGTGTTCTCTTGTTGGTGTAGGAGTTCTGTCTCCCCAATGCAATAAAAACTTCTGCATCACAAACAAGCGAAGAATGTCAAGGAACAAAACAGTCATGCTTTTCTGCAGAGCCACAAAACCACGTGAGGGGGAAAAAAAGACATGAAATGGCCAAAGCTATGCATATCTGAGAGATTAGTCACTGTAAGCTAAAAGAGAGGACCTATTTGGCGAGTTACCCGATGATGCTGGAGAAGTCCTGAAAAATGATATCTTAATAGTTTATTACTAGGATATGTGGGAACAGGTGTTTCCTGGTGAGTGGTTCATAGGTGTGTCTGCCTGTGTGAACTAGAGTGAGTAACAGCAGTCAGTGTGGTGTGTCAGGCTGAGCCATCCCGTATGATTACACTGCACACAGCGCTGTACCGAGAAGCGAAGGAAGGGAAAAGAACAAGGAGGGACACAGAGGATGCATTTATTGGGTGTGTCCTGGAATCAACTTTATTTGAAGTTTAAAGAAAACAGCACAGAGCAAAGTGATCTCAAATGTGTGCTCTTGCTTGTGTTTTTGCTTGTAAATCAGAGAGAGCAGCTAGTTTTACTGCAGGGAGTACACATATGATACTCTCGAATATAAAGGCTGAAAGCTTTCATTGATGCTCCCCACAGTCGCACAATGGCCGCAAATAGTCCTGTCCAGCCAAACAACAAAAGTTGTGTTGTTATAAGTTTTTTTTCACAACTTCTCAGTTAACGGGTACACAAATGTTATAATTACTCTGGAAAACATTGTTTAAATATACAGTGAATTTTATAGTTAAAGAAAGGGGGATTTAACATTTTTATTTTATGACATACATTTTTTTTATAAATTATACATATTTTAAATATGTTAATAAATGTCTGCAATTAATCAAATTAAAAGTCATCTATTTTCTTTAAATCTAATTTAAACATTGATATTTCTATAAATTGCTGATATTTTACGTTTTAATATAAGCAACTGATTTAAATTAATGTTAAAAAATGTATTTTACATATCTTGCATTTTAAATTAATCATAGATATTTACAATATGTTTTTAATATATGAAATATATTTAATTATAAAATAATATTTTATATAATTATCTACATTAATTTGAATTCATTACATTTTCTTTAAATGTCTGAATTTCTTTCATTAATTACAGCTATTTAAAATGTACATTTTTAAAAGATCTATTTTTAAATTTCAAATTAATTGCAGCTATTTCTAAACAATGAAAAACATTTTAAACACTTAAAATAAAATTATTATTTTTTTTATATTTAATTAAAAAATGCATCCATTATCATACTTATTTATATAATGGAAACTGAATTCCCACTTATTGGAGCCAGGTGTTTTAACCCTGCTGAGGCATAACAGACTTGTTGGTTATTGTATCTAGCGAACACCACAAAACAAAGGCAAGGTTTTGAGTTTTCAATAGGCCCATCCTGTTCTTTATGAGAGGGCATGGTGCACAGCGAGGGCTTGGGCTACCTGTGTATGTAGGTTATTTTAATTGCTGAAGACAGCAATTATTATTATTACAGTTTGCACATCTGGTTTCCTCCCTCAGTACGGAGGATGGGAGCTTTTATGCATGAGTACAGAGGTTTTGCCACTACATTTATGTGATAAGGCCAAATGGTCAGTAATGTTTTGTTTTAGTTTTCACGCAATACTAGAAACTCTCTTAAGTTAATTTTTTTTTGCCTCATTCCCCCTTCAAATTGTTTTGATCACGGCAGTCTCCATAGCCACATTTTTTATGTTTTGATTCTCTTTTAGATTCAGTAATGTTCTAGTGCAGATGCAGGGGAGGAACATCATGAGATACAGACTGAAGTGTGGTTTCCCCTGCAGGTCGTGAGTCATAAACACGAGGGAGGGACAAACTGAAAGGACTATTCTGGGATGGCTGCCATGGCAACATAATAAGCAAGGGGGGAAGGTTAGAGTAGTGATGTTTCCATGGCGTTCCCCGGTGTGTATATAAATATGACATGTCAAAATATTTGAAAAGTAGTAACATTGCATTGCTGCGCAGTCAGCAGTGTCATAATGTGATGTAAGCACAGACGCTTTTTTTTTTTTTTTTTTTTTTTAAATGTGCCTCTGTCATACTTTAACAGTGGTTTGTATTTACATGTAGCTTGTTCTGCTTCACACATTCAAACCTCGTCCAAAAATATACAGATTAGAGTAAGTTAACGTGCTTCAGAGCTGCTCCAGCTAG
Source organism: Carassius auratus (assembly GCF_003368295.1). Classification (NCBI taxonomy): domain Eukaryota; kingdom Metazoa; phylum Chordata; class Actinopteri; order Cypriniformes; family Cyprinidae; genus Carassius; species Carassius auratus. The sequence continues at coordinate 10,693,761 of NC_039281.1, read as the reverse complement.
AATTTGTTCATATATCTATTGATCTAGTGTTGAATTTCCTTAACGACAAATAGATGCTCTTTGAAACAGTATAAAATATTATGAGAGGCTGTATAAGACTATAAACTTTTAACAACATGCATTTCTTTTTCACACAGTGAGACATTCATTCACACATGCTTTTGTTCGTTTAATATAACGAGTGCTGTAATTACCGACAGGCACAAATTATCCACATTGTTTCGCCCCATGGCAGCACTGTTTGTAAACTTCACTGTGATTTTAACTTCACTGTAGCATTTTGTCTCGTTTTTAGATGCAATAGGCAATCTATGATCATTTCACATTCAACAAGTGTTTAGACAGCGAGGTCTTCAACGGGCGAGCTTCAAACCTCATGCACAAGTTAATACAGGAATGACAGTCAGGCTTTTACCATGGGGACACACACACACACACACATCCAGCCACCCCAACATTTTTGCATTTATGATAGACTTTGACACTTTGAAAGTTTGTAGCTTAATTCACTCTATTTTAAATAGTTTGACCTCTGCAGTTCAACTGAAACTATCCAGTCGTCTCATACCATTGAAGTGAATGTTACATTATCAGTCTATATTGTAATAAATATTTGAGAAATTATTGTTCCGATTCTGATTTTCTGATCTGATTTTATTAGTCTCTATATACCTAAAAAAAGAGCAAATGTGAGAACACAAACAGTCAGATGTTCTTACTTCCATTGAATAACAAGATGCTTTCATTGCTATTGTATGAAATAATCTGTAATGCAAAAAAAAAAAAAAAACTAAACATTTCCATTATTTCTCATCTCATGCTTTTGAACACTAATGTCTGGATTGAGACACGGCCTAAAAAGTGGATTTATTGTGTACAAAATAGTTTATAAAATAATTATATAAAATAAATGTAATAAAGTGTCAGTAGTGCATATATGCACATAAAAAATACTTTGCTGTGATTTACAAATTTTTCCTGAAATAAAGAGACAAACCCAGAAGGAAAATAACAGTTCTGGATTCAGCCTTCCACATCAAACACAAACAATGAAAGAAGAGTGTTTTGCGGGACATTTCTGAGCACTGTAGTGGAGCTCTGGATGAAACCAGTGTCTATGCTCCACCTCCCCCAATGGTAGCCTGAGCCTGCAGAGTTATGTATGGGGTCTCATGTCCAAAAATGCAGGGGCTGTCTGTTTTCGCTCGCTCTTCTGAATTCTGCACTGCCTCGCATGAAAATCATCCGGTTACTTTCACAACCAAACACGCTGAGAGGCGTTGGTTGACTTTTGAAAGGGATGTTAGAAGTTCAGATCCTCAAATGCTGTACTGATGAACCTTTGAAGTGGTTCCCGAGGTGGCATGCACATTCCTCTCTTTGGCACGCTGACCTTTAACCCCTGCACTGGAATGCTAAGAATTCCTTCATGCACGTCTGCAGAGGGAAAAACAAATATTCAGGCCATGATTAAAACTCCTGCACAATATGTCTGTACAGTTTCCCTGAGAAACTTCATATGATGCAATTTTGCATCGAATCAAATAATGAATATAGTTGGTGAAAACGTCTATGTTGAGTTCTGGTGAGCCTGGTGGCGTGATTATTTTTTCCTGGCAGAAGAGCATGGTGACTGACTCCAGGGGGAAATTTCTATATCAGCACGTTGCCATTTTCAATGATAGGCTTTCACAGCCTGGTTTCTGTTCTTATGTTCCTCATCTCAGATTGAGGTTTCATTACTGACTCATTGTTGCCAAGGCACTACTTTTGTATATAAGTTATGCATCAATGTTTTTGAGTTGTCATTGCGATCTGCTGAATATTTTGAAAAACTCCCCAAATACTGGCTGAATGTTTCTCGAAGCGGTCTGCTTTCTTAAGCCTCACTCTTTGGGGATGTGTGAAACAGATTCCTAACAGAGGCATACCAGGCTTGTTCTTCTCAACTCAATGTACAATACAGACCTCGGGTGCCTCGGTCTCATGTACTCTGTGTAGCCTAATAAAATCAGATCGGAGGGAGCAAATGGTCAAAACTAAAGCACAAATATTTCCACATAAATAATAATAAAACATTTAACAAAAAACTAAATACAGCACATAAAAAATAGCTCACTGTGAAAAATCTTACCCAACACTCAGATTACTTTAAACAAAATATTTTTAAAAAATGAAATACAAATTTATTAAATATAATTTTAGATTTTTAGAATGTATTTTGTAACGTATTTTTTAAAAAAAAAGTGCACGTTAACTACTGTAATATAGTTAACTATGAAACCTTAGTGTTTCACTAATGAAACTCGCTTTTTTTTTTTTTGTCTTGTTTTACCCATATTTTAAATCAATTGCATTGTGTAATAGGGCCAACACAAATGTTCGTAAAAAAATAATGGAAAATTGATACTACATATGCACCTTAAAACAAAAATAAACGCATTCAGTCCTTTTATAAAAACTTCTTTTATCTGAGAAAATATGGGTGGAATCCATATCTGTACTCTTCAAAGTGATTTCACTCATTCAAGTGAATCAGCGATCAGTATGTGACGACGTCCTGCTAACACACTCACAGTGGTAAAGATGAAGGTAGGGCAGCTCATTCAGCCTGTGTGTGCTCACCATTGAGCAACTGATGCACTCGTGAGGAATTTTATCAGTGGAACTCCTTAGCACTACAGTGATCACATCTTCTGTACTCAAAGTAGACTGACTTTCGGAATTATTTACTTAACAGCAATCAATCACTTGTAGTTTTGATTAAGTTGCTTCCCCGTGTGTTTAAATGTATTTACAGCCATTTTCTTATTTACTTCCCACACAGATCAAGGTTGTATTCCTTTCCTTTTTGCAAATATGAAATATGGAGGATTGACAACCAGATACAGGCACATTAAATCGTTGAAATACTTGAAGCAAAACAAAAGGATAAATTACTAGTTACACCTGTGGCCAAGGTGTGACTCTTTTCCCCCCTTGAAGTTTACAGGATCTTTCCTCAGGTGTGTCGAGAAACATGAGAACCCAGTATACTCCTATGCCAACAGAAGTGTGTGCTTGAACAATAGTAAATGTGTAAATTCTCATCCTGTCACAAGAAAAACTGCAATACAGAACAAATACACTTCTTTGAACAGCTTATGCTCCCATTCATTTTCTTTAGAGCAATTTCAAAACTTAAAGCCGAGCCTATGGCAACAGATGCTTGCATATATATATATATATATATATATATATATATATATATATATATATATATGGTAGTCAGACTTCATACATACCGAAGACTTTAAGATTTATGTAATGATTGGATTGCTTGAGAACTTATTTAGCAGAGACTTTTATCTAAAGGAATTTGCAGTAAATTCATGCATATTTTCACATCACAAGTAAATATTATATATTTATGCATTTCCTGGGAATCGGATAAATTACTTTGACAATATTGCATTTCATATTATTAAATTTAAGAAATGGCTGGACATTTAACATGAATATTGTTTTTTTTAAATGCATTGAGCTCTGACTTTTTTTATAAACAAACTCACAATTTTGAAATGGAAATAAACATGCTAAGTGTTTTGCATGAAGATTATTAAGAGAAAAGTTAAAACTTTGCCACAATAAAAAAAAAAAAAGTGCCCATCCGAAGTTTAAATTATCCTCAAATCTTCCACAGGATTCCATAACTCCATATCGGGTGTTAAAACTATTTTCATGGCATGTGAGCTTGGGCGCCCTCTAGTGGATTTTTTCCCCCCAAATTCAAAAGTCAGGGGAGAGCATCAGAATTTATATGCTTTCTCAAATCGGAGATCCCAAGAGAGTCATGCACTGTGGAAAAATACTTCCCAGGAACATTAAAACCAGCACTACCAAATTAAAAAGCAAATTTTATAATTTCACCTTTGTTCACAGCTAGCAAAGTTGATCAAAAACTATTATAACTGCTTTTGAAGTGTGACATGCTTTAGCATAACAAACGAGATTTGCCAGAAAAACTCACAACGGAATTGTCTCTTAACACGCTTCACAAAGTAATGAACACAAACTGGGATCGTGGAAAAAAAAGTGTTTTATTTTCTCAACTTAAAGTCTTTCTTTCACCACAGCTCAAAGCCTTGTACATGGGATTTGCAAACAATTTTCATGTCCATTGATTCTTCTGATAAATACTGTGCGCCTGATGTTCTCACTTGAAAATCTTGCCTTGGTTGAAAGGTTTGCCTACATGCTTGAAATCACCCTCCCACGCAAAGTACTCCTTCACCATGGTCTTGCACTCCTCACTGTCCACATCCAGCTTACGCCAAGTGTACGACTCGTAGTCGATCTGCCAATCCTCACTCAGCTGAGGAGAGAGAAGAAAAACAAAACTGCTCAACATCTGTACTTGAAACAATGCCGGTAAAAGTAATGCTTGAAACTTTTAATTTTGTTTGCAGTGGCATGATATTGACTGCAAACAAACCTGATTTGTACTGTTAACTTCTCAATCCAAACAAGCCAACCATCAAAATATATTACAGTTCACCAATTTCCAAAAAAAAAAAATAATAATCATCATTTTGCATAAGAGTAAACAACTAGTTTTACTTCATCTATATTTCACATTAGACATCATGGGTGGTGTGTGGCAACCAAACAGTACCAACGTTAATCTCAACACTAATACATAATGGTAAAAGTGAATGTATATAGTATTATAAATTGCAATTCTGAAACTGAACCCTTTATATTTTTGCATTAATGTTCATGGTCTGAGGATGACAACACATCAAAAAAGACTGATATGCATCGGTCTACTTTGGCAAGCTTCTACCAAAGAAACTGATTGAAATCAGCATCAACCAAAGATACAGGAAATGTTTTCCACATCAGAGAACATATGCACGTGACGTGCTGGTTATCATGTACAAACACTAGAAATATATGAAACAATCCAGACTTTCAGCTTGTTTACTTGTGAAACCCTGCTGCATTTGCCATAACTTTCAGTTTGATCAGTACAGCTTTGTTGAGGTGCAAAGACTATTTTTATTGGTCACATTTGGCCAAGACTCAAAGCAGCTAATGTTCCTTTTACTCAGTGCTTTGTCCAAATACAAGGCCCTGGAGTTAAGATTTCACCAAGAGCCTTGGAATAAAAGCTTCAAATCTGGCTGGCAGTTTTTAAAATGTTATCTATTCAACGTAATGCATTCTTTTTAAAAACTCTGCAAATCACATTACATGCATTAGCTGTACTGTACATAACATGGGGAATTTGAGTTTGCCTGCCTTTAACTAAAGAAAAAACTATATGACAGTTTTAAATTATGTTTCACGTATCTTTTGATGCTAACATTCAGTTAAAGAGAGGAAGCTTTGGTTTTTACCCACAGTATCGAATGTTAGTTTAAAATTAAATGACAATAATGGTCACTATAGTAAACTAATGGCACTTATATTTGGGAAACACTACACAATTTGGCATCTGTGATGATCACAATCCCTTATATTTCATATCTATTTTACATAAGCTCCCTAAGTCTATCTAGAAACATACATAGACATGAAACAGGGGTTATGTGCACATGTAATTCACTCACAGTAAATGCAAGCTCCTGTCCTCTGAAGACCCAGATACCAGAGATGCAGCTGTCATTGTTCGCGCCAAAGAGGATGACACTGGCGAACGCGTTTTTACGCAGTTTGTCGAGTCGTTGGAACATTCCTGAGGAAAAGAGCAAGAGTGTACTTGAACATACAATGGAAAAACTATGAAGTGCTTACTACACACTTGCACAAACTGAAATGGAAAGTAAACCTAAAACAAGTAAAACACAGCTGGCATTTTGTTTAGAGAGAGATGCATAAATTCCATGTGACCCCACTGTACCTGTGATAAGATTACAGCTCATGAAGGACATGGTCAGCTCTTCAGGGAAGCGGTACTCGGCATACCAGATCGAGAAGCCCTCACGATCAAAGTGATCCCAGAAGTAAGGCAATGCTACAGTCAGTGTGTCCTCGTTGGAATATTTCCTCTTGAACTCATCCATGACAAAAGAACTAGTGACAAGAGGACAAAGGCAGACTGATTAGAGCACGAACAAACTCTCAAAAAGTAGCTATTTCTATAGTGAAGGTGTATCAAGTACCTTTTTGGAAGGTGAGCAAATGGGTCCTTGGCTTTTGGCTCAGAAGCCAGTACAGCCTCGCATTCGTCCATCTCCTCCTCGGCAGGAGCAGCTTTCTTTTCCTCCTTTTTCTTCTCTTTTTTCTCCTGCTGCGGTTGTTGTTGCTGCTGCTTTCCTCCTTCCTTACCAGCCTTCTCCTTCTTAGCAGGAGCATCCTTCTTCGGCTGCATCTCAGCAAACTTCTTAGCTAGAGAAATTACCATTTTAAATTTTAAAAGTACACTTCTACTCACACTCAATACTGAAAAGTTATTAAACGCCAAGAACTGCTCCGCTATTATTTATGCTTCTAGGAGCATCATTATGACATTAGCATCATTATGTAAGTTTATATCTTCTCTGAAGACTAATAAAAAAATAAATAAAAAAAACCACTTCAACTTCAAATAATGCTAAGAGATTGTGTTTATTGTCAGTTTAGTGCATTCAACAATATCCTTGTGTTATTTTGGAAGTAGAAGTGTGATGTGCTTCAGGTTACTATTGTCTGATGTTCTATTGGCTTCAATATCAAATAATTGTGTGTGTGGTCTTCTACTTCTTGAAAGTTTGACATGATTATAAAAATCTTTTAGTGTGGGCCAGCCTTATAGGCCTGTCACGATAACAAATTTTGCTGGATGATTGTCCAAGAAATTAATCGCAATAAACGATAATAGTAATTCTAAGACCAGTTTCAACTAATATAATAATGGCATAACACATGTACACTTTTTCAAAGATCAATAAACTTTTCTTTTATGGCTGTTTCAGAGCAAGAAATACCAAATGTTGATTTTGTGTGGCTTTAAATTTATAAATTTTGTATGTTATGTGTATATGCCAGTTAGGGATGCTCATATTGACTCCTATTGTTTAGCTGGAGTTAACCGAAAGTAAACATTTTGACCGATGAAGGGGACGTTCACATATCATGTCTTTTTTTGTGCTCAAGTTCGTTATTTCAAATGTGGTATGCGCGCTTGCTGGAAGAGACGAGCTCTTGTTTTCCAGGCGCGTCCGCACAGGATTTAGTTAAAAACATTTCTGCTTTTCAGATTGATGCAAGCGCACCAGCTCATCTGAATATAACCGACTCAATCAGTTTCCTTCGGGGTGAAATTCCCAGGTGTTTTTGAAAAATGGGGTGCACCCAAACACTGCAGAGCACGTGTGTGTGTGTGTGTGTGCACGTGCGTGAACTCACTGGGCGCGTTGACACATGCCACCACATGCCTACAGACATTTAGCTGAGCAAGCCAAATGAAGCAAGCAAAAAGTAGGCCCAATTCGACAAAAAAGGGCAATGAAATTGCTTGCAAAATATGTGACGCAGTATTAAAATAAAGTACAATAGTTGTGTGAGTACAATGCTGTATCAATTGAGATTCATTCACAAGCAAATGCAAGGTGCTTCCCAAACCTGGTCACTCTAGCGAGACGTTCTCTCTCTTTATTCCCGGGACATCTGTGCCATTGGAGAGGGTGTTTTCTACCGCGGGCTGACCACAGGCTGTGCTCCGGACTAACCCCACTCCACATCATGACATGCTACTTTATTTATATAAAAATATTGAGCTAATTTTTTTATCGCGCGATTGATTTACCGACAGGCCTATATATATATTTTTTTTTATTTTATTTTTTATTTCTACACATCTCTGAAATCTGCCCAGTACTGTCTCACTCATCGAACACACCCAATTTAACTTGTCAGCTCATGTTTTAGCACTTCTCTCAGTGAATATGTAGCCTGCAAAATACTAAAATAAATAAACATACAGTTAAACAAAAAAATTAACCGAAATAAAGTTAAATACACCCTGTCTAACAGACACGAGCGGTGCAGAGCGACAAAATATTCAATCAGTGATACTACACTGGATGCGGCACGAAACATGACAAATCCCTGACAGAAAACTGCCTCGTCCTATTAATGAGGTACTGACACAGACATCAAATGTCATGTAGACACTAGACACAGACAAAACCTGTGGTGAAGCTGCGGTGTTGCATCCGAGGTGACACGTTTCACTGTTCAGCCGCCAAACAAGTGGTGCATTACCATGAAGGTCCATCGCTCAACACAAAATTAATTTACTGAATGCAAACCTGCCAATCTATATGAAATGCTGTGTATGCCGTTTGAGGTAATTTGTGAATTAACAGACTTCGAAATTAAAAATTGCAGCTATTACTGTTATTACACTTGTATACAAAACTTTGTATCATTCTTGCTATAGAGTGTGTGACCTCACGAGCACTACCGCAGTCACAGCCCCAATACTAATAAATAATCATTTAATAACTAACAGTTTTTTGTAAATGGGAAAACACTATGTCTGGCTAAATATTGTAAAAGTATTCCAAGTTGCTTTAATATGTACATTTATTTACATCCTTTTAAAGGGTTTGTCCATATTTTACCAAACCTAACAGGATGACCTATAAACTATGAATTTAAGAAACATCTTTGTTTGTGCTTGATGACACTGTGCTGATAACCCTGAAATCAGCCTGATTTTCTACACATCAATCCAAGTTCAAGCTGAAGTGCAAAAACATCATAGCAAGAAGATTTGAGAAACTTACCATCAAACTGAGCCATTTTCTCACAGAGCTTGACCTCGCCCAAAACAGCCTTAAACTGAGGCTGGTTGACACAGGTCAGAAACCAGCGAGAGACATTGGGGTACGGCTGGCGGAAAGCAGGCTCAAGAACCTAGAAGGACAATATAACGTCAGCAAACATGAAACGTACAGATCACACATTCAACTGAAGACCAAGAAATATTTGAACAAAACACCAAACTACAAATTTCAAAGTCAAATATAATAATTATGCAACCTTTTACTCACTTGAAGTTATGTAGGAACTATTCATTAAATACCGTTCATCTTATGAACACGGTTTAAGATATTTTAGATTTAGTCAGAGAACTTTCTGTCCCTCCATTGAAAACGTATGCACGTTATACTGTTCATGTCCAGAAAGGTAAGAAAAACATCTTAAAAGTAGTCCATGTGACATCAGAGGGTCAGTTAGAATTTGTTGAAACATCGAAAATACATTTTAGTCCAAAAACAACGACTTTATGCAGCATTGTCTTCTCTTATGGGTCTGTTGTGAGTGCGTTCACGATGCTGCTGACATGTTTTCTGGTGCACCCAATAACGAAGATAACACATCAGCAGCATCACTGCAAATGAACTGAGCCCTTACAGGTTTGGAACAACATGAGGGTGAGTCATTAATGTCATTATTTTCATTTTTGGGTGAACTAACCATTTAACTATAGGAGACTGAATCTCATTGGTTCACACATATCGAGCTTAACTGATGTGTGCGTTGATTCATGCTTGCATGTGAACCACTCAATTCATATAGATTCGTTTTTACAATATCTTCATGCATTTTTCAAAGCTACAGTAAGTAAGCTAAGTGGCAGATGCGTAGACTGTACATGAAGAGCCATTTTATTAAAAATCTTAATTTGTGTTCTGAACTAAAATCTTGCGGGTTTGGAAGAATAAGAGTAAATAATTTTCATTTTTAGGTGTGTTCCTGTGGCTTAAGTGGTAGAGCATTGCGTTAGCAGCGCAAGGTTGTGGGTTCGATTCCCAGGGAACACATGTTAGGTAAAAACTGTTAGCCTGAATGTACTGTAAGTCGCTTTGGATAAAAGCATCTGCTAAATGCATAAATATAATATTAGGTCTAATATACCTTTTGATAATAACAACAGCAAAGCAGCCTTCAAAAGGCGTTCTCTTTTAGAATTGAATTTAATATCCCTTTATATTAGGGCTAGATGAGGGCAAAAGTAATCAAAGAGTTAAAAATTAGTGTTAAACATTTTATACTGAAAGTGAAAAAGCAATGATTTTGGATGAACCGCTATGGACCTGTTTTACTGTGTGACTACAGCTCAGATTCAGAAGGCACCCTGCAGACTCACCTGTTTGTAGAGCCAGAGCAAAGAGCAGACAACAGTGATGTCAGCCAGACTGACTCGCTCCCCAACCAGGAAAGTGCGAGTGTTTAAGTGCTGATTGAGGACGGCGAGGACGCGTTTCACCTCTTCCTTGGCCTGTTCTGTGGCCTACAAACAAGACAGAGTGCAGACTTACAAACAAAAAAAAGAAGAAGCAAAAACATTCAATTCCTGACAGATGAAACCATTACACAAATATATTCAAAGCTAACCTGTTTGTTGAACTGCATGATACCCAAGGTGGGGAACACCCAGGCACTAGCTGGAGGGATGATCTCAGAGTCAGCGAAACTGACCCACTGCAGCACCTGAGCACTGGCCTGGGGCGTGCTGCCACGAAGGGCATCATTGCTCACTGTCAGCAGGAAACCACGGCATTAATGGGATGTATTAAAACAGTGCATTTTTCAAAGAATCACAACAGGTCATCTATGAGCCCATTTACACTTGGCCACTCATCTGCACATGGTTTAAATCTCTGCACATCATCTGTACAGCAGTTCTTGTAGCATCGCTACACAGCATCTGTGAAGTAGTTTAATAAATTGTGTATATTTCATTATTTGTATTTATTTTATATAATTTTCGTATATTACTTTTCATTTTCCTCTTTTCTTTTTTTGCACAGTCTAAAAAGAGTAGAGATGTTCTGATACCTGGGCTCAGGGTATCGGCCGATACGGAGTACTGATCCGATACCTGGGTGTGTATCTGTATATACAGCTGTATGTACTACTAGCCCTGTGTAAATTGCTAGAATCATTTAACGGTGTGCTTCAGACTGATCCCTTAATAAACCACGAACAAATACATATTGAACTACTGTATTTATTACAGTATTTTTATTATCTGACATGAATTTGACAGTAATATTTGTTTTCTTAAGCGAAAGAGACCTTCAAATGCAACCAAAAAATCTAACACCACAAACAAAAAAAGGTATTTTAGTTTTACAATATAACTGTATAAAAGACTGCAACAAATAAGTCTAGGAATATTAAAAAATATATATATATATATTAAATCAGATGATCTCTTTACAACAAAAGGCAAAAACAAGCAACCGTCTATAGGCATAATTATTATTATTAATAGATGTATTATTACTACATACAGACATAGCTAAATCTACTGTAGGCTACAACAGTAGCTTAATATATTGTACATTTACTCACGTTAAACCGACCATTTATTTTGATGGGTGCCATGAAGATCTTTGAGTGTCTGTGTTTATGATATGACAGTTTTCTCAAATGAAATGGTAAATTCTCATGAAGTGACTGTTTATGCGTTCGTATCCTCATATTGTGACGCATGGCAGAGATTACAAAACAGCGAGCTCACACACGTGCACCGTACCGAAAACGGTGGCGTACGAACACACATACCGTTACACCCCTAGTAAACGTAACTTGTCCCTGACATAAAATCTTGAATATAATTTAATGCATATTGTGATTGCCTTTTTATCATAACATTTTCATTAGACGTTGAGTAAATTGAATTACTGCTATACCAGGTTTAAATGGAAACATTTTAATCCAAATCGAAGGAAATGCATAAAGTGGCTCAGCATAAAGAAGCCCTATAAAGCATACTTACAGTAGTGAGCAATGGCATTGCTCTCAAACAGACAGAAGCCGTCATCACCCTGGTAAGCAGGAACCTAACGGGACATGGACAACATTAATTCATTCTTCATCAAGAACACGTGCGCAAAACAGAAGACAGGAGAATACAAACCTTGCCCAAGGGAAAATTGCTGAGGAAGGCAGGGGATCGGTTCGTCTGGCCGAAGGTGAAGGCAGGGGAGGCGCTCGCAATCTTCAGACGAGCCCCGCTGTACTGAGCAGCGATCTGAGCCTTGAAGGCCCTCCAGTTTTCTGGGTATGTGTAGAGAGTCTGCAGAAACACAAGGTTTCAGATCACACTGCTGAAACGGATGCTGCACAGAAGCATCACCTTCATTAGCAGCATTACACAGCACTATTACACAGCACTTCCCCTGAAGAGGAAACAGCTGACAGTCAACCCCCTGCAATAAATACCTTCACACACTGTAAACAACGTTCGCATGCACAAATAGGGCAGAAATTAAACTTAAAATGTATTACTGAACCATCAGATGCTGTTAAGTTTTTGACATCAACACGGAGTTTCAGAATAGTTAAAAAATCTTGATGACAACACGGTTAATGCTTCTCGAGCTCACTATGCTTTTATGCTAGCTCACACTGTTGCTGCTAACATATGCGCTTCGAGTTCATTAATTTAATATGAAACCACAAATATCCTGCCAGCCTTCTAGATGAAAGGCGTGCACGGATAAACAAAGAGAAACGTGGCACAAAGGAGCGCTTACTATCGGTCATAACTCTGCCGAGGGTGATATTTACAACCGAAATAATCCTCGCGCCAGCTTTAAAACAGGCTGTCGGATAATGCGGTATGGCAACAGTGCGCACAGATATAAGGATTGGCATGATTCTGGGGTGATTATTGATGGAGATGTGCTGTGATAAGGCGTCTAAGGGTTTTCTCCCATCTTACTCACCCCCGCCGCCATCTTCAGCACGAGAGAAAGGAGGATCCAGTCGCGCGGTGCTGACGTATAGGCCAGTCATTACGCAGAAATAATACGTCACAAGAGGGTGAAAGTGAGAGCTGGACGTGCTTTTTCTTAATAGTTGACGGTATTGAAATATGTACTTCCTCTTGTAATGATAAATATAATTTGATCATTTTTCATTCAAAACATAAAATCTCCACTTGAGGAAAATTCCTTGGGGAATGCAAAAAATTCTGGCCTTGTCAAATCCATACTAATTTTGTATTTTTGAACAACGTTATAGAGGTACATTTACCCATCAACCCTTAAACAACATACAGAACTAACAAATATGCAGTCACATAATTGCTGTTAATAGTGTTCGTCGTCTGGCTGACTATTTCTTGTTTTCATTTTTCTGAAAATTCCTGTCATATGCACATAAACTGATAACCACTGAACAGCTAAATATTATAGAAACTTAATTTTCTGTAAAGTTGCTTTGCAGTGATTTATATCGTAAAAAGTGCTATACAAATAAACTTGAATTGAACATTTCAAAATATGTAACAAAATTGACCCCATGTAAAGTAGGCAGATCTTTCTAAATTCATGAAAATACGATACTTGCATTTTCTTTGATGCACAAAAGAAAGATTTGTCTCATGTGATTTATTTTTGTGATTCGTCTTCTAGATTTTGGTCTGATGTTAGTGTCTTTTTATTTGTCCAAGGAAATGTTAATTACATGCTCTCTTTATGTCATTTGCACTTGATGACTGAGCAAAATGAATGAGTATATCGTTAACTTTTACATTTTGAAATATTACACAAATAAACAAACAAAAAATAGTATTTGAAATAGTCTCTAATGTCAAATTAATAATACAAATAATGATAAACTGTTAGATTTCATGGATTGATTTTTTATTAGATTTTTTCTTTTATAGTTCCCACAAAGTAATCCTAGATTTGGTCCTAAGGAAAAATGAAGGAAATTTTAATTATTGCTTAATTGTTTATATGTATGTTTATTTATTACTACTTAAAAAAAAATATTTTTTTTTTGAAAGCTTTGTGCTTTTTATTGGTAAATAATGTTAAAGATATTTCTTTTACATTTCTTTATCAGTACTATCCTGTTAAATCCTTTATTGTGTCAAAAATTCAAATGAATGTACATTCTGTGACTCACAACCAACAGCTTTTTTGGCATTGAGATCATGCAAGAAAACTTTGCCAAGACATTTGCCAGTTTATTGTATTCTTCATAATGACTTTGGTGTTTACTTTAGATGATTTGTTTGGATTTTTCACTTTAGAGAAACAATATGAAAATGTTTACTTTCTTTGCAGCCTCATTATTTTGCTGAAAAAATATTTCATGCAAGATTATTAAAGTTACCCCACATTTTTCTCTTCCAAGAAGATATTAAGATCTTTATTAAATCATTGTCTACCTCCTGTAAAAGTTTTTGTTTTATGTTAAAAATTGTATATGGATTATATGTGGGGGGTGGGGTGTCACTATTTTGTTCAATAAAATGTTGAAATTTAGGGGGGAAATATAAAAATGTAAAACGTGTCATTTTATCAGCTGTTTGGACTCTCATTCTGACGGCACCCATTCACTGCAGTATCCATCCACTCGTAAGCAAATGATTTATTGCTCCTATGAAGAAACAAACTGTCTACATCAAATTTACATCTTGAAAGGCCTGATGGTGAGTACATTTTCTTCAAATATTATTGTTTTTGGATGAACTATTCCTTTAAATGTTCCAGTAGGCAGTGAGCTTCTGTGTGACTGGCATGAAAGGAAGCTTCAGTTACAAACATTTCGCTTCCAAAGCTGTTGGCAAAAATCTGCAATGCTCACTGTGAACTATCTATTAAGCCTTTCTTACAAAAAAGATCTCAGAACAAGCGATAACAAAAACAAGAAAACCAAACAAAGACATGTAGCACATTTTTAGAGAGTGTTGTATTACAAAAGAAAGAGATATTCAAGTACAGACTGGCTGGCATTTACAAAAATAGCTTAAAAATGACCTTATGTAATAAAGTGATGAATGATTACTTTGGTCTTCTAATAACATGCTTGTGAACTGGTTTTGCTCACAGGGTCTTTCAGAAGAGCCCAACTGAAGATATTGACTCTTTTCTCTGCTGCATCTCTTTAAATCAAACAGTTGAAAGTCTTTCATCACACAGAGCCACTGCTGAACTACAGTTTGTTACAATGTGACTTTATGCTGTTTCACAATTCAACTGTTACCAAGAAAAAACTATGAATATACTAACATGGGCATAAAAATGACAATAAAACAAGAGAAAGGAAAAAGGCATTACAGTATATAATTACAGTATATACAAACTATTTAGCATCACCACAGCATTTCATAATTCCCATATTCTTGGTATAAGAATCAGCTCACAAGACCTAGAAGAATAAGAATAAAACTCTTAGAGAATATTTGGACGGCACAAAGAAATTAGACAAAGAATAAATAAGTTATTGAAATTAATCAGTTTTATATATTTTTGTTATTTCAATAATTACATGAAAAATTGTTGGAATAAAAATTAAAAATAAATGTCAAAGCTATGGCAGATGTTTGATTTTATTACACGAAATACATACCCAGGTAGTCATCCATGAGAGATCCAATGGCAAACTAATAAAAAAGAAACAAATTGAATATTTAAAAGCCTTAAAAATATATATTTGTATACAAATAGAAATATTTAGCATATTCAATAAAAAAAAAGATGATGGGGATTTACAATATCATTCTTATCCACTCGAGTTCCCACAATCTTCAGTCGAATTTCATCATCTTGTTGGATCACAATGTCCTGTTGAAGAAAGCGAAATGAAATGTTCTGTTTATTTCTGCATATGAGGATTTGCAAAGAATTCCCTTCAATAAAACAATTCCTAAAGTTATTTATTGGGTCTTACCTCATCGACTGTCTTATAGCACGGAGGATTTGAGTTTGGGTCGAACTCCATCTCGGAGGGGATAGACTAGATATTACAGAAACACAGATAAACGACAGCTACAAGAGTCAATGACTATGATTTACACATTTATATACAGTATATATACAGTATATATATATATATATATATATATATATTTTAAACTTAAATTTAACATTTATGCATTTAGCAGACGCTTTTATCCAAAGCGACTTACAGTGCATTCAGGCTATCAATTTTTACATATCATGTGTTCCCGGGGAATCAAACCCCCAACCTTGGGCTATATAGCGCAGTGCTCTACCAATTGAGCTACAGGAACACACATGTATATATACACACACACACACGTCTGGTCAGCTATCCTTGTGGGGACTCTCCATAGGTGTAATGGTTTTTATACTGTACAGACCGTATTTTCTATCGCCCTACACCAACCCTACCCCTAAACCTAACCCTCACAGGAAACTTTCTGCATTTTTAGATTTTCAAGAAACTTCATTCTGTGTAATTTATTAGCTTGTTTACCCGTGGGGATCTCAATTTAGGTCCCCACCATGACACGAGTCCCCATGAGTCTGTGTGTATTCAGGTTTAAGTCCCCACCAGAATAGAAAAACAAGTACACACACACACACACACATATTCACAGAGAACCTACATGACGAGAAATGAAACAAGACATGGGGCCAATTTCTGTAAAGAGTCCAACCTGGGGGGAAAAAAAGAGAGAAAAACATTATATATAGGTCTGAAAATGATATAAATTATCAATCATTGAGCAAGTAATTTATTCATAAGGGCTCTTGAATGCTGTGATCTGTCTCCTTGAACTTAAAATGATAATAACAGCACTAACAGAAGATAAAAAAGCCCGTACTTTGTTAACCTGTGTGACAACAGCATCCACAACTTCTCCCTTGAAGGGACGAAACACGATGGCTTTGTATTTGACGGGATACAACACAAAACCTCTGCCAGGCTGGATAACACCGGCCCCAATATTATCGATTGTGGTCACTGCAATAACAAAGCCATACCTGTGAAACAAAAGACAGACGTTAGAGATAAACATTTCATAATATTCAGTGAAAAAACTCAATCTCGATCTTTCTGTAGGACTTACTTCCCAGTACATGTTCCCTCCACCTCGGTGAACAGCTTCTGTTTGACTGTGTTCAGAAGATTCGGTCCAAAGTATCGTGGATGGAGGAGAATCTCATGCTCCAAAGAGATCTATGGTGATGGGTTATTATTGAGAAAACAACAACAAATACAGGGACACTCATAACTTCTAGAACCTAGAAATCATCCTCCATTAGCAATTAAATTGACAGTTCTGTACTTTTTATAAAATGAGACAAATAAGCATAATATACATCAATCTAAAATGAAAATATTTGACTGTTAGCTAACGTTAGCTGTATCATATCCAGAGAACAAACAGCATCGATGAATAACGTTACACGAGCCGAATGTATGAAATACTTATTAATGATCTACATTTTACACGTAAAACCGAGAGAGTTACGAACTTACGTGATAAAACATCTCTTAAGAGTTTTGGTCTTCCAAAAGTATTGATTTTAAATTAAAAAATCAGCAAGTGTTGGTTTTTCCTTGATCATGAACCGCCACTCAAAACCGCGAAAGTAGCTACAAGAGTATTTCCGGGAGACTTTTCAAATTAAAAGTCATGCAATATCCTAGAACATATTTTCCACAATATAGTTCGCATAAAAAATGTCCAACCTCCGAGTCAAGCAGACATTTCTTGAGCTATTTATTTTATAAAATAACTATTTATTATTATTCTTTTTTTTTGTTAAATATTTATTTTGCCTATTAAAAATTTGAAAACACATTTTAAAACCCCCGAATTATGTGATTTTGTAGCAATAAATATTATTCAAATAAGATTATTTAAATGTCATGCTATATAAAGGGTTCAAAAGGATGTTAGGATATTTCCTGCGTGTTACAGCTTTAATGAATATTCAAATCTATCAGGCCATGCGTTTTATTTAATTCTACATTGCACCATTGTATATATGTTCACACTACATGGGGCACAAATTAATATTATGGTTTTGTTAATTAACAACAGTTAGACACACACACATTACTAGATATTTTACACTTATGAGGTGTAAAATTGTTATTTTTTAGGAGTTTAATGTGTTTACATTTAGATACTATTCATGCTAGGTTAGTTTTATGTGTCATTTATTTTTGGTTGCATATTTGTTAGGTCTCACAGCAAAACAATGTATGTATTTATATGTATTTATATATTTTTTAAAAATATATATATATTTAATTTTATCTTTTTATTTTTTTTGCGTTACAATTGTGTTGTTCTCACTAGATTTTTACTCAATCAATTGCAAAACTTACGCAAAATACAAGACAAGATATGACCACAAGAGGTCACTGCAATTCCGAAGTTACGCAATGCGCGGCCTTTGTAGGATCTTTGAAGCTACTCAGGACAAGCATTTTAGTGTCTGCTTTTAATATGAATGCTTGCTTTAAAGACACGGAGCGCAGTTACAATGCTATTGAACCAGAAGATGTTAAAATAAATTATCCATAAGTTTGAGTTAATTCTCTCCTAGTCCGAAAATTATGCCAAGCAACTAATTTCTGGCTTTTCATGTTCTTCATTTTGCCATGTCAGGCTATAGAATCCTTATGAAATTAAGAAATACTAATGTTTGACTTCTTTGGAGTAGGTTTGCTAAGAACAAAACTGAAAAGACTGATATTATGAAAACTAAATAAAAAAACAAGCATACAATATAGGCCTATAATTTTTTTATAAAGTATAGTATTATAATACATAATAGTAATTATTACTTTAATAAATACATCGAGTCATTGTAATACCTTACTTAATATACCAGCAATGAAATATGCGATGTGTGAAATATAGGTCCCTTGTACTAAATGTTAAGTAACAAATAAAGCTTAAACGGAAACCCAGGAAAAGGTGTCTGAAACCTTCCAGTTGTGATGCTGTTTAGCTTTAACAGCACGTTTTAAAAGCTTCTTTTCACAAGCAAATAAAAGCAAATGCAGTGGAGTGCTAGGTCAGATAGCTGAGGACTAAAGCCATGCATGCTGATGAGCATGGGCAGATGTCCACAAATATCTGAGCATGCTGGAAGGGGTTTGCATCACGCATATAGGCCAAATCAAAGATGGTCCTTGGGGACTTCTTCATTTTGTCCATGCCACATTCTCGCAGGGAGCTGGCACTCATCGCATTAACCTTGAAATTATAAAAGGGTTACAGATGTCCTCACAGTCACAAGTTCATGGCCTTCATGCTGTGGATACGGTGCCTTCGTTTAATCAAAGCCTTTATAGTCCCTCCTTCTATTTCTGTGGAATTGTGCCATTCCTATAGATCAACTCATATAGCAATTCATCCGTTTCAAATTGATGCTTTGAAGTGCAAATCCAAACATACTGCACAGAAAATATTGGATGGATACAAAGTCATTCTGGCCAAGCTCTGTGAAAGAGTACTTAAATATCACATATTAGTGGTATATAAAAGCACAAAGCCATGCTGAAAAACTAAATCAGAAAGAGGTCTGCATGGGATGGGACATTGCACCTGTTTTTCATGAAGCTGTATTGACCGAGTATCCATTATCATTCCAGTGCAAATGAATATAACAACTGTGTTGTGAATTGTAGCATTAGAAATGCTATTTTCTGTAGTTTGCTTAAAGTAACAGCAAAATGCTGGCAGTCTCTCCATTGACATTTAAGGTATTTTTGGCTATTAAATGTAGTTTGGCATATTGTATATTTTTTATATTAATATCACTTGTATTTCATCACTTTCTGCAAAACAAGTTAATTCTGCTTTTGAAAGAACCAAATAGCCACATGTGCATAAATAAGAAATGAACAAATAAAATATATTGCTATCAAATACACAAAAGTAAACTCTGTTGTTTCTCAAAGGAAACAAAATAAGAACTAACTAAATAAATAATTGTATGAAATATGTAAAATTGCAACTTTTCTACATACATAATTATTTCTGAAGCAAATACATATGCATGAACAATAAATTAATAAAATGCATTATGTTCATGTATTATAATTAATTAATTAATTTAATCACTTTCTGCAACGCACAAGTCTGCTTTTAAAGGAAACCAAATAAATAAATAAATAAACACATACATGAAATATATTACTTTATGAAACTTATAATTTTTAAATTGTAATTATTACTTTATAAATACGTCACAAATTTTAAATGCAGTAAATTCGGCTTTCAAAGAAAACAAATGCATAAATAAATATAGAAGATATATTATTATAATGAATGAATTTAATCTTTTTCTGCAACACAGAAATTCCGCATTCAAAGGAAACAAATATATAATGCATAACTCCCACATAAATGTTTTCTTTTCCTTTTTTTGTGCTCTCAGAAAGCCCTGTTCCTGAGCTTCAGCGCACTACTCTCCTTCCCCCTCTCCCCCTGCTCTCACCAAAGGTAGCTTTCAGATGCAAAATAAGCAGACATATGGAGAGGAGGTCTTTCTCCAGCCCTCCTAAAGATTCAGATTGTATGACAAATCACGTCCACCACCACCCTCCCAACCCCACACAGAATCTCCAGACAACAGCTTCATTAGAGTGAAAGAAGGAGTTTTTGCAGCTTTGTCAAGTCAAGCTCAGACTTCTTTCCCTTCTCAATTACTCCATTGTTGGCGAGAGATTCAAGTTATTGCACTCAAAACCATATGGCCGATTTGAACACCTACAAGTGATGCCATCAACTCAGTGTGTTTCAGGGGGCATTACATCCAGAAACTGAAATACACATGGCACATTTTTCATCAGCAAATGGATATGCAATGATAAATAATGTTTGTTGCAAAAAAGAAAGACTACTAAGCGAAAAGTCAAATGCATGGAAAAGTCTGTTGAGGTCAGCTGTATGAACTTATCATTAGTTAGGGAATTGCTGTATACTTCCTCCCTTTTATGGTGATGTAGCTTGTGCAAAGCTTCTTCTCATTTTACCAAAGAGTTGCTCTGGTTACTTTCAAATATAAAGTCTTTAGAGACACAGCTCTCATTGTTAGCGCTGATGCAGGGTAAACTAGAGGTAAATTATGCACTTGCACAAACACACAAAGACAAGTGAATGCCCCACCGTAGGGTTTGTATTTAGACTTGGACATCTGATTGATAGTACTAGGTTCACGAACTGGTACATTATGTGTCTGACTCACAAAGAGAGACGAAAATTTACATGCACATCGCTTGTAATGAGATTCCATTGCATTTTGATAATAGCACCTGTTCAGAGATCTTGTAAATATACACACACACAAAAAAAATGCATTGCAGGTGCAAATTCATTTAGTTATCATAAATGCATTTCATACACAGGACATATCTAAAGAAAATATATAATAATAATAATAATAATGCTAAATGTATAACATTTATTTTTAAATAATTTATATTAAATAATAAAATAAAAAATATTCCTTTTTTAAATGAATACAATATAAATAATGTAACATAACTAATGTTGTTGTTGTTTAATAAATGTTTTTTTTAATTGATTAAAAATACAAACATTCCTTTTGTAAATTAATAATACAGTATCAAATAATGTGACATAATATAATGTCATTATTTTTAATAAAAGTAACATAAAAATACAAAGAATAAATATGTAAAATAATTAATTATATTATAAAACACCACATACTTATTTTGATCATTTTAGACGAAATATGGCAAATATTTAATTTTACTTGTAAGCCTATAAAGAAAGAAAGAAAGAAATGAAAGAAAGAAAAAGAAAAGAAGAAAGAATGTAACATTAGTGCAACACAAAATTTAATGCAGTTAATGAAAAAAAAAGGATAAAGTGGAGATTTTTAAGCTCAAAGACTATTAAACAGGGAGAGCCGAAGTTACCGCTGTCTTTAAACACTGTAACCCTAGAATTTATTTTCAGTCTCTGAAGGCCTTCTCGAGGCCGTGGGGGTGATTTTCTTATTTGGGGTGTGGTATGCCCGTTCAATTGAAGCACTGGAGTAAGGAATTAATTATCATTGAAAAGTAATGGCCCTATTCTGCCCTGCTTGAATTCTGAAGAAGGAGAAAGGGTCCTCTGGCCCCGGTCCTGCCTCAGCGCCAGGGGAAAGGATTATTCCGGGGATTACCATGTGAAAACTTCTATCAGACTTTCTGACTCAAAGATCTTTTGCGCACAGTAATCGCGTTAATACCCGGGGATTAATGCTGGGCCGAATGCAAAATTGAATTTTAATACGAATTGCATAAATAGATATAAAATAAATTAAAAGACCATTCACCCTGAGAATAAAGAGAGTTGTGCGCCTCACACGTCACATGCCAATCCAAAAGCGCAGTATGAGGCCACAGGTCGAACAAGAGCAATGCACCTTTCCACACCTGCCATGCAAAGCTTTCGTTTTAATGCTGCACTCTTTTTAATGTTGCAAAAGCCTTTGTGCATTGTGCATTGAAATATCAGTTCTATTCAGCTCGCATATTTCAGTTTACTCGCAGCAGACCCTCAACCACGTGCGTTGAGATGCTTTCTTTTTCAAATGTGCAGTGTGCATGATTGTTTCGGGGTCCAGATTAGACTCTCTTTAAGCAATTCAGTTGTTTCATTTTCTCACGTGTTTCTGCTATTGAAATGCATTCAGGTCTCGTGCACTTGTGCCTAATCCTGTCAAAATCTCCTAGGCAACATCTCTCAGCTGTGCGCGAAGCCCTTCTTCCTCCCCACCGCCCCCATGGAGAAAAAAACCCTGACACATCCATCAGTTTTGTGGAAATAAGTAATGTTAAGTAACATTGTAAAACAATAACTTTTTTATGACTTAATAAGAGCAATAAGTGCCAGGTCCAGGCCAGATCGCTAATGCTCTGAGTCTGACTGGAAGCAAAATAGTCATTCAAGCTGTTTTCCCTCTTTGAAGTTATTACTGACAGGTTGGTGTTGTAATAGTAAAATCGATCTCCCCCATCACCCCAGCCTGGACCTCCATCAGAGGGGCTTTAAAACCAATACATTCGCCATAAAAGCGTAAACAGGACTAGCACGAGCACAATAATAGCCTACAATGTATTAAATATATATATCTGAATAAAAACGAATATGTATGTATCGTCTATTGTTTATTCTATAATCAAAACACCTTCCATGACTCTATACGTCTTTATGAGCCATATGAGTTTATGCATCTAAACTTATGCGTCTTGTGCACTTGTGCTTCACTTCACACCAGCGAAAGCACAAACGTGCCTCAGAAGCGGGGTGTTTTTGTTCACGCTGGGACTATTTGAATAAGAATAATGCTATTGGAGTGTCGCAGGCCGAGAAAAATGAGTGACAAAAGCTCAGAGGCGCAGAATTTGGACGGGGGACAAGCCGTATAGAGCTGAAAAGAAGAGAGAGGAGAGGCGCACAATGGAACAATTCGCCTTATAATCGCTTTGATATATCATACATGCCTGAAGACTCTAAACATTGTGTAATTATTTATAAATGACTGTGCCCCAATCGCCATAATACCGCACGGAGAAAGGCGCCGCAGGTCTCTCCCCAAACTATTTCTAAATAGTGCCCCTTCATTTTTTTTCCAAAGAGGGGCGAGCTGCTTGCAATTGAATAAATTGAATAATTAATGAACAATTGTATGGCTGTCTCATAAAGATGTCTTTAAATGAAACTTAAGGGATTGGACACAGTGGAGAGGTTTGATTGAACTGCATCTTCACCTTGTGAGTTATAACCGCTGCAGGCAGGGCGGAATAAAAGGGAAATACAGAAAACCTTATTTAAACGGGAAAATAATATAATTTAGTTTAACTTATATGTTAAATAATAATATTGTGTTATTTAAAAAAAATTAATGTGAAATATGAAAAGAATAATTTAGAAGTAAAAATTGTGCATTTAAGCAATAAAATATTTTTTATGTTTTTTTTTTTTTTTTTTTTTTTTTTTTTTATAAAACGAATGAACATTTAATTTTCCAGAACGCTTTGCCAGTTCATTTGGATTTTACATTTCTGTGCTTGTGTACATTGGACATTGTGTGCATATTTTGTGTTGCATGTTATATTGTTTAGTTAACATTGTTTTATTTGTGTGGGTGAAATATGCTCTGTGCAGAGAGGCAAATTCTGATCAACTTTAGTAATCATGCGGTTTTACATTATTGACCTTTCTTCTATTCTGTAGAATAGGTCGAATTTGTATATTAACATATAATAACGACATAAACTGATAGGTAACATTCAGTAAAATACACTTAAAATCCCAAACATCTTGCAAATTACAAAAAAAAATTTTTAATAATAATATTTTTGTACATCGAAATATAGGCTACTTATAATAACAGATAGCACGTCGACCTTGTGTGTAGAATGAAAATATGCTGAAAAATTATTAACAAGTCACATTTATAATCTTGCATCAATCCATCAATCCAAACAATTGTGTATATCTTATAAAGTAGCCTAGTGTAATGCGCTATGATTTGCTTAGCGCGCAAAATACAATCTATAAATGGGCAGGGAAAAAAAACTCTTCTAGCCTCGGGCCACTTTGTGATGTCCATTCTTTTCAATTTCCTTGAGATTTAAGTTATAGTGGTCTTGGTGCATGCTGGACAGATAGCAACAGCTCCGCTCGCGTGGCTGGCCAGCTCTCCGGCTCTCTGATTGGCCAGCGGTGATTACAGGCACGCTTCAGAGGGCGAACAAACAACGGGCATAAATTATGCTAATGAGATGGTCGTGCGGCACGGGGCAGACCTGATGCAAACCATTCATTCATCCTTCACAAAAATGCCAAAGCGATGGGGGTACGTCCATTGTCTCTTCAGGGTATATAAGGCAGGTGAGGCCAGTCGTGTGCCAAGCTCACAAGCTCGCACGAGCTGATTGAGGGGTAAGAGCAAGACAGACGCGTGCCTTAAACTTCAACACAAACTATCTTCAAGGCTCAGCAAGACTTCAAACACCCAGTTTCATCTAATAAGGTGCGTATTTGAAGAACCAAACATCATCAGTGCTACACGCAGAGAACTTGGAATGATTTTCTAAGCTTGTGTTTGGCGTAGGTATTCCTAACTTGTATTTTGCCATTTCTCCAGGTTATCAACAATGGAGACTGTCTTCTCCGACATGGACACCTCAAGCTGTGACTACTCCTTTACGCACACAGATGATGAGGACTCACGCAGCAGCCTCCACTCCGCGTCCCCCGCGTCCTTCTGCGGCAAGCCGCCTGCGTCTCCAGCCGAGCTCCAGCAGAAAAAGAGGCGCAGGGGGCGCGCCAGGAACGACGGCACCGTGCACGTGGTGAAGAAGAACCGCCGGATGAAGGCCAACGACCGCGAGAGGAACAGAATGCACAACCTCAATGACGCCCTGGATGCCTTGAGAAGCGTGCTGCCTGCCTTTCCCGACGAAACGAAGCTGACCAAAATCGAGACTCTGCGCTTCGCTCACAACTACATCTGGGCGCTTTCCGAGACCATCCGGATCGCAGACCAGCGGCAGAGCAAGCCCAGAGACCCTGCGCTGCTGTTGCCAGGACTAAGCTGCATGAAAGATGCGCCCAGCCCCGGAGGTGACTCTTGCTCCTGGCCATCCGGAGCATCCTCCTCGTCTTCATCTCCGTCTTACTGCAATTCAGACCCGGGCAGCCCTGCAGCCATGGACGACTTTGGATACTTACAGACCGATGTAGTTTACAGCTACCACAACTTTGTACCTGGCGTCTATTAATGTGACTAAAGCATTCTCATGTCTGTATAGAGTCTGCAGAAGTATGTAGTGTAAAATCAGAGGACTTTGCTGTTACCTTTCTTATAGAACCAAGAGGTACCAACATTAGGTATTCACTGTTTGCCTTAACGACAGTTCACAGATGAGAATGTTCTTATTTTTGTACGTTTTGTTACCGATATTGATGCCTTTCCCGATATCTTTGCACTTTTCGCATTCTTTGGAGCATGACATTAAACGCCTGTTAGAGAAAATTATCATTTAAACCAAGACAGATTGGCCTTTGCAGTCCAAGGTGAAAAGTCAATATTACAATTTGTAGAGCGATAAAGCAGAAAAGCGAGCGTGAAAATTCAGTTTCAACGCTGTGACAATGGACTGAATGGACAAGACAAAGATCTGGCCTTATGCATTATGTATTTTGACCCGAAGAAACCTCTCCTGTCTGGCTGATCCATAGAAGAGTACAGTTACTCACGACTGCTTTCCCACCACTTTCTTTTTGTTTTATTTATTCAACCTGTTGATTTCGTATGCTATTGTATTTTTATTGTATATAAAGAGATTTATTCTATTATGTATTTACCTCAAAATATAACTGGTGCAAACATGTTTGTACAAATAAATATAACGTTTTCTATAAAAATATTCTGTGCTTGCTTGTTTGTTTCATAATGAGATTCTATGCATAAACAACCCATAGCAATGTCTGCCAAGATAATGGGCATCATTAATGAGCGCATCCACTGAAGCGTCACTCTGGGTCACAGCGCATAAAATAACGGTTATGCAGCAGGTGCATGGGTATAGATCAGAGATACAGAGTGAGCGTCATCTAATCTGTCAATCAAACTGCGCGTGCACATTCTACACACGACAGCGCTTGATTATATCAAACCGTCTGGATGAGTTTTAGGGTCTCAAAAATAAAAACTAGATCTAAAATGCACATTATATTAATATTGCTACAAATGCACGTGCTGCCATTTCAGTGGGTGTGTATTTTAAAGTTATTAGCTATCTGAAGACTAAATTAAATTACATAAT
Source organism: Carassius auratus (assembly GCF_003368295.1). Taxonomy (NCBI): domain Eukaryota; kingdom Metazoa; phylum Chordata; class Actinopteri; order Cypriniformes; family Cyprinidae; genus Carassius; species Carassius auratus. Next base: position 10,667,193 of record NC_039281.1, on the reverse strand, counting down.
GAAAGAAATATTTTAACTTTGTTTGTTACCATAAATGTATGAATGATAACATACAGGTGGATAATTCAAAGCCACGTGCTGATTTAAAGTTCACCAAAACTGCACATTGCACAAAACAACTCTATTAGCATCAACAATACATAGTAATAGATATACATATACATATATATAAATATTCATACATAGTACTTAATACTTTATAAGCCTGTGAAACCAGGCCTACATTTTAAGAAGATATATCACCTCATTATTGGCTTATTACCTTAAAATGGTAATATGGCTTATTAAATATAGATTTTATCCATCAATTAAAAGGTAACAGTATTTCATTGCAAAATCCCGTTTTTATAATATTTTATATTAAATTACATTACATTTTATACATTTAATAAATTGCAATTATATACTTATATATATATATATATATATATATATATATATATATATATATATATATATATATATATAGTAATTATATTATATAAATATAAATATATATATAAATTAATTATAATTATATAATTTAAATTGCATTATATATATATATATATATATATATATATATATATATATATATATATATATATATATATATATATATATATATATATATATATATATATATATATTTTTTTTTTATTTATTTTTTTTTTTATACAGTTTTTCATATGAAAGCTTAACAGTAAATCAAACAGCTTTTATCTTTACCAGTTATACGCTAATCTGCGCGTTCAGATAGTAGGAACATTCCTTAATCCATTGCACAATTAGATACAAATAACAACCATTATAAATAATATTATAAATATAATTCAGAATTTTATATAATTATATACAAATTATACAAGTATGTTCTGGTTATCTGCGGACCTCATGTAGACTGTATCGAATTTTTTGCGAACTTCATTGGAGTTTTCATTGTGTGCACGTTGTGTATGTGTGGATCAGTTGAAGGGTTCAGGTTAAATCCTCTGTTTGGGAGTTCCGCATGAGGTCCAGCCAAGGCTCTTGTATCTGCACGTGTCGGGGAAAGACAAGTATAATAGCGCGTGCTGAAAGCCTTAGGGAAGGGCGCATGCCAGCTGAAACGAAAGGGGGCACAGACATGATGTTTATCACCCTCTCATCACGAAAGTAATCATCTGCAAGGGACTTCAAAATTAATGTCTGCATTGACATTATGACTACATTTCTTTGTTCTCAGTCACAGCGTCATAAGCTTTAAACTGCTACCCTCAGAAAAGCACCTGCAATACAGCCAGTTTATTATAGCCTATTCTTTAAAATGTACTGTACAAAACTACATGCACATATGAAGTTATCAAAATAGAAAGTGCCAATATTCTGGAATTAAACTTGCAATTCAGTAAGCATTCACAAAAGAGAGTCAAATCCTATTGTGATTTGAAAACTTCTTGATGGTTTAATTGGTTGATGCATTCTTATATTTCTCTTTAAGAACATTTTCCATATTCTCAACTAAAAGAATATAGCAAAGATAAAAGAAAGGCCTGTGACTGCGGCTCACAGATGAGTGCTATTCCCTCTCTCCCCCTTCCCTCAGGGCTGACAGCCTGTATCAGTGCAGAAGGCCTCACTCGGGTCACAGGTCACTCAAGGGCAGGAGACCCCTCACCTCCCAAGGAGATGGCCTCCCATGTCAACCACCACAAAAACATCAAAACAGCCTTCATGTTTGTACAGCCATTTGCACACAGTGACATATCGCAGCCCTTCAGAGACAAGGATGTGGGTAGACATTATGCCTTGGGAGGTAGATATACTTGACCTCACTTCTGTCAGAAATATCACTTGTATCACTTCAGTGAAAAGTGATTGAAAAGATGGAGAGGTAGTTTAACTGGGAACATAATGAAGAAAAAAAAACACTCTCAACAGATTCTGTCACATATGCACTCTTGTAAAACAGTAAATGGCTGTAATTCTTTATCGTTTAAGCATGTTTTTGAATAGTTTTAAGTCTGGTATATATAACTCTATATAGATATATATATATAGATATATATATATATATATATATATATATATATATATATATATATATATATATATATATATATATATATATATATATATATATATATATTGTTTTTTGTTTGATAACGCATCAGTTACCACATGGTCTCAAAAAAAAAAAAAAAAAAAAATATATATATATATATATATATATATATATATAGTAGAAATGATTCATGTTTAATGAGTTTAAAGAGAAGATGAAAAAAAAAATGCATTGGTTATTTATTTGTTACTAGGTTTTTGCATGCTTATCATTAATATCTTTTGTTGCACAACACCCACGTTTTCTTATGTCTCAGACTGAATCTGATATAAGTATTTATAAGATGAGGCTCTTCAGTGGAAACTTAACCAGAGACCCCAGAGAGTCATATGAAGGCACGAAAAACTCAAAGCAAGGGACAATTAAACTATAACTGCCAGTTAATGACAAACAGAAGGTGGAAAAAGAGGGGAAGGAGATTAGACACAGCCTAGGGTGCCAAAACTGAAAAGATCATGATCATAAAGCACAATAGAAATATTAGATTACAAGAAATGTGATATTTTAATAAAAAGAGTAGCAAATTAATTGCCTTCTATAAGACGGCAGGATATAACTAAATCAAGAAATTATAGCTCACAGGAGTGTATACAGGAAAATGTAATGAAATAAATATAAATAACAATATACATACAAATAATCAATATATTATTATTTAAATATAACATAATATAATCTTCCCACTCGCTCTCTTTCTATATAATTATTATTATTATTATTACTAAAATATTATTATTAATAAAGTCTTCCTACTATATTTACATACCTACTATTGTTCATTTGATTTAATATGAATTCAGTTTTGTTTATTTTATTGAATCATAATCCTTATATCATATTTGTACATTAAGCAAATCTTTTCTTTTTTTTACCATTTTATAATGAATAGACCTGAAAAGGTAAATTTTTGATGAGCAAATGTAACAACATTTATAATTTTACCCAGTTGAAATAAATTCTGGGAGATGGGAGGAGATATTAAAATTAAGAAATATATATATACAGCAATATAAAGATATCTGTAAATAATATTATTATTCATATTATATATAATATATAATATATATAATATTAAATATAAAAAATCTTAATAACATGATGTTCAGTTCTTTTAGTTTTTTTAAATTGTATTCCTCATATTTGTACATTCAACAAATCATTGCTTTTCCAATTTATAATAATAGCCTTAAAAATGTTCCCTTAATGAGCAAATGTAACATTATTCATAATTGAGCGATGAGCCTCATCTTTAGGGGCAACAGAAACCTCAGGCAGCTCTGATTGCTTGTTTTGGGCTTCTCTCCTGAACCCTGGAGATCTGTGACTAATTCTGTTTGGGGCCTTCTCCTAAACAGAGATTAACAGATGAGTGCTGAAAATGGCATGGCCCTGCCCTCCGCAAAACTCTCCTTTAGATCAGTGCAATCCTTCCCTTTAGCACCTAAACAGAAACCTTCACACCCTGTGCTCTGATGGAGCTGAAGTCACTGAGAACAGCAGCACGGGATCATTAGGGAAGCTAATGGTTTGTTTGGAAAATAGAGGATTATTTTAAGTCTGATCCGGGAGACAGGTGTCAAAAACTGCTCTCTACTGGCCACCTACCCCTAGAAGCAAATATTTGACTTGAGTTTATAGTGCACAATGTTTTACACTTACATTATAACTTTTGATTTTGAGTCAATTTCATATGAACAGGTAGATTAAATCAATGCATCTACATTCCAGTTACGACAACTTTATTTATATTCTACAGCATCAGAGTGGCCTTTCAGTCGCTCCTTTCAGTGGCTGGCCACAATGGGATGGTATTGATCTCACTGTAAATTCCTGAACATTGTTCTCAATTTGTAAACCCACTTTATATGCTTTGTTTGTTAGAACTAAAGCCCCACTTCTCCAGACCCTCCCACTGAATCCTTCTACAGTCAGTTTTACGACAGTTCAACCTTTGTTTTGTCTTCTCTTGTCCATGGAGTGGAACCACCGAATGTCCCGAATGTCAAAAGTCAAAGCCCCTCTTGGCCCTTTTTCAGTGAGCTGACAAACTGTATTCTGCCACAGGCTGCTCCAATCCTCCTGTTCCCCGGCCATACACTTTGAGCATCCTCTCATTGTACTTTCCCTTGGACTTCATAAAGGTGGAAATGATTCAATTAGAGCTTTATTTCTTCTAGGAGCAAGAGCTGCTTTCTCATGGATGTCTCATAATGGTGAATTTGGCCTAAAGCATACAAACCTTTCCTCAAATCAACACTCGCTTTTTGGGATGCTAATGCCAGAAGGTCATCGCTTTGATTTACAAATGCAATAAAAAGCAAACCGAGCTGGTGCTTTGACAAACACTGAGAAGTGCACTTCATATTGTAAGAAATGTGAGGTATTATTATGCCCCATAAATTAGAGGCAGGTATTTATTTATTTATTTATATGCATTTTTAAAGCAAATATCTGTCTATCAAGATGGACATATTTATATATTTGATTAAATTTGATTACATTAAAACAGATATTTAGAGAGGAATCATTTAAATATACAATGATTATAATATCAGAAGGATAAAATAAAATAAAATATATTATGAATATCTTTAAAATATTTAATATTTTCAGATACACTGTTTTTTTTTTATTAAAGTAAATTATACATTTGATCAATTTAATGCATTCTTGAATAAAAGTGACATATAATTATACAAAATATGTATAAGTTTTCACAAAAAAATATTAAGAAGCACAATTCTTTTAATAAGAAATGTTTTCCTGAGCATCAAATCAGCATATTAGAATGATTTCTGAAAGATCATGTGACACCGAAGACTGGAGGAGTGATGCTGAAAATACATCTTTGCATGACAAGAATAAATTAAATTTTTAAATATATTAAAATAGAAAACAGTTATTTTAAATTGCATTAATATTTCAAAATTTTACCTTTTTCACCATATTTTTCCAGCCTAGGTAACCATAAGAGACTTCTTTCCAAAACAATGGAAAATCTTACCAAGCCCAAATGTATATTCTGAAAATACACAAATCTAAACCACTTCATCGTTCAATTAGGTTTAAAACAGTTAAATAAAAAAAATACACATGACCTTTCAAAGCACCTGGGCTCTTGTGTCCTAAGTGGCCACTCACTAATACAAAATGATTGTATTTTGTGTATCTAGTGCTTTGGAGGAGACACCATAATGCATTGCCACAGTGGTCGCCTCATTGGTTCAGTCATTTGAGAAGCACCTACACCTGTACTGAGGCAGCGAGTGCAGATGTTCCTCTATGGTAGATTAGGCATATGTCACCCATAACCTGAGGAAGAGGCCATCCCTCTGGTTTAAGGCTTGAGGAGGTCACTTTAGAACGAGAGGCAGACAAAGACACAGAGGGCCCTTGCCCGAGGGCTGCCGGTTCCAAGTGGCTGCCCGCAGTATGTAAAGATATCTTGTCTTCATTTGTAATGGAAAGCCGCCAACACACACCTACACTCTGCCTCCGCCTCTAAACACACATGCATGCATACATCCTCGTTTGTACCTTTGTGAATTCTTTTACACATGTGACCATATGACAAACCTCACTTCATGTGATCATATAAAAGCTGAGGCGATACAATGAGTGTCTTGAGCTTCAATGGAAGCAAGAACATCTGATTTTCTGCACAAAATCTTTCTCTGTCACAAATGTAAAAATATATATATTTCTAGGTGTAAAGGACAAACATTCTACATTTTTAATGTGATCTTAGACTTCCATATTGAAATGTAATATATGAAACACATTGAGTGATACTGCCATTTATGTTACCTTTAAGGCCATATATCATTTCAAATACATACATACTTTGGGTAGATGAACTTAATTTTATAATATAAAATCCCCATAGTAAAATATGTATATGTATGACAATATTATCTATTTGATGATATTTTATATGTCAGCAATGTATATTTTATTAAATAAATAAATAGAATGTTTAATATTTATATTTTAATAATAGAATGTAAATATTTTTAACTTGACTATATTTTATTTTCCCTCATACAATATTTATTAATACATAAAAACATATGTATATACTACATTAGTGTTATATATCTATATCTTATGAATGCATTTATTTGATTAAAATACCATTAAAACAGCAATACTGTGAAATACTATTACAATTTTAATTATTACTACATTTGATATGTTTAATGTATTCATATTCTTATATGTTAAAATGTCATTTATTTCTGTGATCAAGTCTGAATTACTCCAGTCTGTCACATAATCATTCAGAAATCGTTCGGCTCAAGAAACATTTCTGATTATTATTAATGTTGAAAACTGTTGTTTTGCTTAATGTTTTTGAGGAAATCATGAGACATTTTTGTTCAGGATTCTTTGATCAGAAAGATCAAACAAACAGCACTTATTTGAAATAGAAAGCATTTGTAACATGTCTTTAAATTGAAAAAAAGATGAAAAGTAACAATACATTTTTCTTTTATCTTTGATTTAAATATATATATATATATTTCTGACCCCAAATTTTTGAACAGTAGCATATAATCTCATAAATTTTCTGAATTATGCATTTCCAGTAACTTAAAACAGTTTAGTTCACAACAATAGCAGTCTCATTTAGCTATCAGTCACATGATCTTATTATATGTCTTCTTGCCAATACACTAGCAGCGTGCTTGAAATAGATGCATCTCAAAGTGGCTGTAAAGTGGAGGGCAGCAGGTTAGAAGTGCTGTAGACTGTGTTAAGTGCTGTCTGATTAGACTGGAGTGCCTGTGAGAGTAGAACCGGCGGTAGAGGAGGAGCAGCTCTCGCCAGTATCACCACGCACTGTCACCTGCACCTCACCTGCCCCCTCTATCTTCCTCCAGGGCAAAGAGGAACAACCCGATGCCCCCGAGCCCACGGCGACAGGAAAGTGTCAATCAAAAAGGAAGCCATGCAGCTGCTGGAACGCAAACTTTGATTCCCTGCTAAATAGATGGCTTCTTCCCCCCACTCCCACTGGAGAGGCAGCTCCTCCGAGACTCCAGATAAAAATCAGGGAAATTCAATCCAAGCCACAGCTTTGGATAAACAGATGTGATTTTTCCCCTCTCAGTGCTACACAAGATAACCTCTCCCCCCGTCTTCCATCTCTCCATGACCCTACACCTGCACCAACGCTATGCCACGGTAAGACTGATGTCTCACTCTGCTCTCTGCTGACCTGGAATCACAGATAACTATCCAATTAATCAGTTTAGCGGCAACAGGCTATTCTGAACATATCACTTGTCAGTTGTGACTAATGCCATGCAGCAAACATGTCAAACTGGTGACAAATTCAAGGTTAAAGCCTTATACAAAAACACAATCCTTACAAAAAAAAAAAAAAATGAATAAAATAAAAAACTAATTACGACCATACAAACAGTAAATTATGTAACATATGCATAATAATATGTTTGTGTACATATATATAAACACACACACACACACACACACACACACACACACATATATATATATTATAAAAATATATGTACACTTTATATCTATCATCACCATCATCAGTTAAATACACACCCACACCCACAAACACACACACGCGCACACACAATACTTTAATACTAATATATACTGCTAAATATAATTAATTAATGTATGTTAATATATAAATATAAATAAATAAATATTATATACTGCTAACTAGCCCACACAAAAATAATATGAATTAAAGACACAGACAGTATTTTGTGTTGTGTCTATGTTGGGCAGTTTTATTTATTTTTAATTTATATATATATATATATATATATATATATATATATTTGAAATATTTTGAATTTTGAAAACATTTGAAATAACTTGAACATTGGAAAACAAGAAATTAGATGCAACATGGATTGTGAAAGCTTTCTACAAATAAAACAACATTTATTAAATTATTCAATTTTCTCTAGCTAAACATAATGCATACTCATGGCTTCAAGCATTTTTCATTTGATTTGGAAGTCAAATGATAATATACTTGTAAGCCATGTGTCTGAAAGTCTGAAGGATTTTGGCAGACACAATTCAAGCGGTCCCTGAGGGATGTTAAATATTTATGACTGAATGATAATATCCAAGAGGTGCCTTTTCAAAGCTTCCAATTAAATCAATCAAAATTCTTGCTAGCTAATAAAATCATAACGTTATCTATTGACATTATGGAAAGACTGTAATCTCCACATTATTTTAGTACAGCACCTTTTAAACAGCTTTGTGCTTTACAAGAGATGTAAACATATAAACATTCACAAACGTACATATGGAAAGAGATCCACAACAACACAGTTTCAGGCATATGAGTTGGCAAAATTGTGTTTAAAGGTGTTTTCGGCACACTCTAATCCGCTATAGGTCCACATCACGACTCTTCTCAGAAGAGCAATCGTTTTTTACTGTCTGAGGGCATCAATGGGCCCAGGCTATGGGCTTTTTATGAGAACTCAATCGGGCCAATGGAGGTCAAGCCCTCCTCCTTGTCTTCAACAATTACCATGAAATTCTTAATGTCCACACAGCCGAGGGATCACCACATTTCCGAGTGTCATCCAGAGGGCGAGGACTCTGGCTGTGCGTCTCTGTGGCTCTCCTCCCATCATGCACTGCTGCGGTGTGCAGTAGTTGAAGGTGCAGCAGGATCCGGCTGAACCCTTGACCCCCGCAGACTGTGTAGAGGGGCAATTTCCAGGGCAATAAAAACCACCATGGCAACAGAGATGCTGTCTGTGACTCAAGGCCTTTAGGCCTCTTGATAGCCGTAGAGAGGCTTTTTTTGTTGTTGACCAAATGCACATTTTTATTGATTTGCTAGCTATTTGAGACTTTAGATATCACAGCTAATATGCAGAAAACGTACACTTTGTGAAATAAAATGTCGTGAACACAATTCATGATGTCTAGAAAACTGAAGCCTCTTGTATTTTTTTCCAGCATTGACCCAGCAGTCGCTTAAAATAAAGAAGCCCATTTTCTACCTTATAAAATCAAGCTGAAACACCCCCATTCATTTGGACCGTGCGTCTGGTTTCTGAATTTTTTTCTTTGTTTAAATACACCGTGAAGAAAAGTATAAATCAGACCTTTAAGTTGCTCTGCTACATTGCAAAACAATGCCTTGTGGAGAGGAGATGAAGAGGGTAACGCCATAATGTAAAATAGTTAAAAGCTTATTAGAGCCATTGAAAGGCAGCGTGATTTCCACTTTGTTTCGGAACACCCTGAGCTCTGCCTTTCAAGTGATTGTGAAGGGGGCAATTCAAATCTCTTTGGGTCCATATGAATGAAGGCCTCTTAAAGCTCTTTTATAAGCCAGCAAATTCCCCACAGGCTATGCCCTTTAGCTCTATTACTGATTTACCAAAAGCATTCATCTCCAGCCTTCTGCTTCTCTTCTCCCATTGTTCTCTCTGGTCGCCCCAGCACCTGACAACTCTAGCACCAGGCTTTCTTAGCTGCTGAAAACACGCAGGCCACAACCACTGCGAATATTGCTATATATCTTTGGACGCCTTTGCACCACTGCGCATTTTACAACAGTTAAAAAGGAATGAGGACAGAGTCGGAGTGATTGATTCTGCTCACCCACAGGGTTTAATATTCAGTAATGTTAACATAAATGGCTGAATGAGGCGGACTCCTCTCTGGACAGAAAGGGGAGGCCTGATTCCTTTCTTTCTTTCTGCACAGAGAAAGAAGGGGAAAAAAATTCCAAGAGAGCCCATTGCCTCTATACTTAGATTAATTAGGCCCCCTTTAAGAACCATTCAACCCAGTTCTAAAATAGGGGTCCGAGTTACATTATGTAAAGTTTTGGAACTGATTTGCATTTGTTTGTGTGGCTGATAGTTGTGTGGAGGAGCACTCAGAGAGAGACAGAGGGAAATAAAAACAAAGATAGAGGAAAATATTATTTTAATGGCTTTACAATGTTCTGTTGCTTTGAAATGAAATCACTCCTGAAAAAAATATATACCTGATGTGTTGCACAAGGTTTTATAAATAAAGCGAGAAAGTGATATTATGGATGTGTGATTTCCCAAACCAGTTCATCACCATGTGTTTTCAAATCACAGTATTCTTAAGTTAATTTGATCGACAGATGTGATTTTCTACCATGGTTGTCTATCAATAATTTATTTTCATCCAAATGGAAAACAAAGTAAAAATGAATTTGTTTATGTTTTATAATGTTATTTTAATTTAATTCTGTTCTTTTTAACTTTTAATTCATAATATCCTGCAAGAAGTGTCATGGATTCTGCAAAGAATTTTTGTTATCAGACATATCTGAAGGATCATGTGAGACTGAAAACTGGATTAATGATGCTGAAAATTCAGCTTTGAAATTACATTTTAATATTCTAGTATAAACATCCATTTTAAATTGTAATAAGACTTCTCAACATTGATTATTAAAGTGTTTTTATTTTTTATCAAATAAATGCATTAGACTTCTTTCAAAAACGTAAAAAAAAAAACAGTGTATAATTTTTTTTACCATGTTTGCAGTGCACATACATAAGAAAAAAAAATTCTTCATCATCTGTAGATATTAAACAATAATTTAATCACTGTGTATTTTAGTAAGTACTAAAATCTTTTAAATAGTAAACATTTTGGTGCATAAAAATGAGCAATACTAGTTACACAATTCACCGCGAACAGTTTCGATTTACAATGTTTGCAATAATTAATCTTTAGATGTCATATAAATTTGCCTCACTTAAGTATTGCAAATGCAAAGAAAAGAACCGTCATAAATAGAAACGGCTCTCAGGTGCAACATTTAGCATATGTGTGATTGCATGAGATGATGTTGAGGGATCCACAACGATGGAGGTTTGTATGTAAAGGCTTCTTTTTCGTTATGTCTGCGGGTACACAACTGGCACGTGAAGGGACATGGGATAAGCCATGCGGCGTGAAGGAGGGCCTCTCAGGCAGCAGAGGGGCAGCACGCAGCTCAGAGGACGGGGGTGATGTGCTGGACCTAACAAAGCATCAGGGCTGTGTGTTAGTAAGGGGATTGGGCTGCCAAGCCTCCTTAATACTGAGGAACGATTAAGAACACAAAAGATCAGGATGAAGCGGTGTGAATGGAACCCGTGTGTCCCAGATCACACAAGGGTCTTAAAGCTGGGGGATGGATTAAGCTCTGAGTGAAAGTGTCTGGAACGGAGAATGAGAAGGCAGCCTCTTTTAATTGCATTTTGTGTGTAGCTATTGGCGTGCCAGGGATGAACCCAGACTGGGCAGTATCTCAAAGCAAAGGTTAAATCAAAGAAGATGGAGCACAACTTTAACTCTTCACCTTACTGTTGAATGAACCACAAAGATGGATTTGGTTTGGCCTTTAAGAGTTGTAAATAGCCAACTGTTGCACATTTGTTACTGTGTGTTGCGGCTGACGTTGGGGATTGGTGGCTGTTTGATTTGGTATTATAATAATAGAGAAGTGTGAAACACCTGCTTCAACCATGATCTTTCCCAAAAAATTCACAGCAGAGCAACTCGGCATCCTGATAGCATTTGATTTGACATATTGTCTGGGGTTAAATTACACTTTTAAAAAGATTTTTCAATGTTTTTGAAAATATTTTAGATTACTATAAAAAGATTATTATCACTATTTAAGCATTTTTACTTCAGAATTTCTTGTTTAATTGGATGTGTTACTTGCCAATTCTTTGTAATTATTTGTTTCATTTACTAGAAATGTTTACGTGAACACTCAAAAATAAATCATACATCAAATTTGAAGTGTAATAGAAAAAAACAACTGAGTATGAACAACATTTACACTAAAAATTATTTTTCAAGTTTTAAACGAAACTTATAGGAGTATGGTTTAAAAGAAAATATCATTTCAGTCTTTCTACTTAAAATGTTCAAGTTTAATTCAATGTTTTACTTTCCATGTTATGTGATTATTCATTCAATTCAGTGGCAATTTCATTTCAAAGGCTTTTTATATATATATATATATATATATATATATATATATATATATATATATAACATTTTGTTTAACATTTATGTTCAGGAATGTTACAGAAAACAAAATAATATTATAGAATATTCTAGAATGTTACAGAAACTTCTAGAATGTTCCCATCTTTGCAAAAGCAAAATCTATTTTTTTTTTAAATAAGCAACATATATATTTCTTTAATTATGAGCTGAACACAGGCAGCGTTCACTCTTCTGTGTCAGAAGAATGAATCTCCAAAATGATGCAACAGTGATGAAGAGACACAAAGGAGACAAATTGTTGAATAAAGTCGTTATTTTTGTTTTCTTCGTGTACAGAAAGTGTTCTCATTGCTTCATAACGTTACGGTTGAAACACTGATGGCAGATGGACTACTCTGCAACATCTTTCATACTTTTCTGGATCTTGACAGTGTAATGTACTTGGCAGTCTATGGGACAGTTAAAACCCTCCCGGTTTTCATCCAAAATATCTTAAATTGTGTTCCGAAGACAAACAAAGCTTTTACGGGTTAGGAACGACATGGGGGTAAGTGATTAATGACAAAATTTTCATTTTGGGGTGGAGTATCCCTTTAAGGCATTGCAAACACATCTGCTTTGAAATGATGAGTACAGTGAAAAATACTAAATGTGCCATATGGGACATATTTCCCTCGACCTACAAGTTAGAAAGTACAGATTCAATTCACTGAAACTCTTTTTGTTGCTATAAGAGAAGGATATAGTGGGACGACATAGTTGTACAAGGAAAAGTAAAACAAAGAGAGAATAGGTGCTGTGTATTACAGCCTCGCAAAGCAAGGAGGTCGCCTTGCGGACATTAAATCTTTCTGCTGCTCTGCTTCTCTCATGTGTCCGATGACAACTCCCCTGGTTCACCTTTGAGCCGGGTCTTCACCCCGACCGCTCCTTGGGGAATGGCAGTCATGCGAGTCTGAACCCTGCTTCCCTCGGACGACAATACAGAACGCCCTAGATCCCTCTCCATTTCCTTGAAGGGCTAAGCATGTCCACAGCGAGGTCAGAGGGGGCATCCCAAAGTGGATAACAAAGCTTTGAAAAGATTTGCCACTTGAAGATTGCCTGACAGAGCTGCTGGATCCCCTTCCCCCTCCCGTCCCCGGCGACTTTGCCCACCCTCAGATCAAGCCCTGAAGCTCTCTCTGTGGCCGTCAGAGATACAAAGGAAGCCCTTGCTGCAAAGAATGAACCCACTTGTCTATATACAGTACATGCTGTAACAACAGACGTGGCAAGACTGATGAATGAACAAGTGTTCGCGCTCTTGTTATGGTAACATTCAGAGCAATGACCGAGACTTGCTTGAGGTAACTGCTCCGTCCGAATGTGAATACCACCACTCTACCAATAAACAATATTTTATACAATCTTTCTTTATTGCATTGTAACTTCATCTAAGGTTTTTCAACTTGCAGGAGTCATTTCATTGTGAATTCATATAAATGAATTTCATGCTATTTTTGAAAGAATTATAAAAAAAAAAAAAATTGTGTGTGTAAACACTTACAATCAAGTAAACTCTGTTTCAGGGTTTTGATTGTTTTAGAATGGAGCCACAAAACTTTTCATAAAACTACTGTAACAAAAAAGTTTTATAAACGTCTGGTGTACTATTATGGTTTAAGGATGTTCTTGAAGTTCTATATAAATATATGCATTGCTATGAGGCCATCCTTAAAAATATTTTGGTTTGCAGTAACAGTAAAACATTTTTTTTAAAGGGTCGGTAGGTAGGTCTATTTTTTTTTTTCAAGTTTTAATGTAAAAAAAAAAAAAGTAACATTTTGGTGATGGTGATTATGTAGGTATGAATTTAAACAAATTATCATATCGTGACGTCACTGGCTGGGTCTTCAACCCGTGCCTTCGGGCGCATCATTGCAAACCTAATTTTGATGCAGGCTATATAGACCACAAACAAATTGAAATCTTTGTCAAAAACATGTTTATTGCATGAATTTCGGTTGAGAAGAAAAAAAAAATGAGGTACTGTTATACTGTTTTACTTTCATCCACCGCTAGGTGTCAATGCAACCTACAAATGAGAGACTGTTTACTTTGCTTTCTTGGGTTGTCACTTTTGTGAAAAAATCCTGTTTGATTTGAGTGATAAGTGTTCATTGAATCGATTGTAAAATCGATTTCGCATGTCTAGATGCATTTTATACAGCAAATAACACCAAATATAGGTAAATCCACGGACAACAGGCAGGACAAAGGTAAAGATTCAATATATTGGTAAAGACCAATATTTCTGATGATTTATTGGCGTGACGTTTCGTGCACAATGACAAACAGGAGTGCAACATTCTCAAAGAAAAATGTGTTGGTTGGTCCAATCGATTCGTGCAATAGATTTTTGAAGTTTTAGACTAGACGGGAGAAGGGACGGGAAAAGATCTGGGCACAGTTTTTGCAGAACTTTGTGCCAAGTTAAAGCGGTGTCCAGCTGTTTTAATGAATTTTTTAGATGTATTATGGTGCCTGAACTCTTATGACTTTGAACAGTTACCGCGAACATTTAATTTACTGCAGCCGCAGCCATTATTACCAAGCGCGAACCGTTGACTCTGACAGTGAATGAGAGGAGACGAAGCCAACACACAGGCCATAGTGTGACATCCGTGCAAACATAGATGACGTCACAGTTTTTTATTTAAAGAAAGAACGTAGCCTTCGTTTGTATGTAGGCCTAAGCAATTTATATATTTACAATACTTACTAAAATAGAATTAATATTATTTTATTGCTTTTGTATTAGTTCTTTGAAAAGTAAAGAAAATTGGTTGTTCAAAACGCAAATGTACAACCGGCAAGTCGGTCGACCTAAAAGCAAAAAAAAAAAATATATATATATATATATATATAATAATTGAGTCTGTCCTATATTTACAGAGTCGGGTTACGGCAAACAAGAATATTTTTAAAGATGGCCTGATACGGAATGTCCCCAAAAACTATGGACACTTATGCAATACTCAAAAATGTATTAATAGTTTTGCATCGTAATATATATATATATATATATATATATATATATATATATATATATATATATATATATATATATATATATATATATATATATATATATAAGTGGCATTTATTTGAAGAAAGTAATGAGCACATAATCAAACTCTAAAATATGCATCCGGCACACCACTTTAACTTGACAATTTGAATACAATGTTACAAAATAATGTGAATAATGCAATACAAAAATGCAACGTGTATCAAGGATAGCGATAATATGAATTATGTATAGTTCACCCAAAAATGTAAGTTTAGGCTTTTATTCACATATAAACAACGATTAATGCACATACAAGGAAACTACCACATTTAACTTTCCATGTTTATTAATCACTAAAAATGTAATAAAAATAAAATATATTATTTAATAAAATACAATGTATAAAACATTTGAAACATATGTAGACAGGGACAGAGTGCAAGCATCATGAATATTTATATTCTGATTTTTTGTTAACTTTGTTGTAAGTACATTATAGGCGCTATGTGAACTCTATGAGGACAGATCAATTCTAAATGTTACGTCATTACGCGATAACATAAATGAACTGATGAATCAGTTATTTGAGCCAGAAACGAACTGTCCAAAAGAATTGGTTCACAGAAAAGAATCGGACTGAGTCTTTGAATTACAGGTGATACTATTGTAATTAATGTTCCGTTTCTTGCACAGACCAATTGTTTTGCTTCATAAGACCTCAATATGTCACCTGGAGCCACAGCCATTAATTTTGATTGCTTTGCTTCTATATTCTTTTTTTTTTAATTTTCAAAAAATGGAAGCCGCTGACTTACATTTTATGAATCACCAAGGACCACGGTTTCAGATAAAAATCTTCTTTACTGTTCTGCTGAAAAAAGTGACCTAGCTATATCTTGCATGGCCTGAGGGTGAGTCAATTAACAGCAAATTTAAAACTACAAAATACGATATAATTGTTCCATGTGCAGTGTAATCTGTCTTTTATGAGTTGTGCCATATGCAGCGGTTGAGCTCTCTAACACTAATGACAGATCCTCTGTCCGTAAGTATCACCTGTAGCTGTGACCTCAGAGAGCGGCTGATCTGCTTTTGTGCAGGGGGCCTCTCGGTGCGCACCAGGGAGAGCTGGGGGGCTGAAGTGTGCCGTCCGGCTGCCAAAAGACTCTGTGAATGGGCATGCAGGAGATCAATGCAAGCCCCTGAAAATCCCATTAGCTCCCAAAGGCACTTGTTGCCTTGGCTTAGACCTTTGCTAGCCGTCCTGCCCAGGGCTACATCTTTCTCTTTGTCTACCTTGTCTTTTTTCTTAGATTTTATCACATTAGTTCCAGGGGAAGTTAGAAATCGGCAATTATTGCAAGGTCTGTGATGCCGGCAGGACTAAGGGAGGGGAGGGAGAGATCAGAGCAAAAGGCCGAAGGAAGCTAGGGACAAATAGTACATGGTCAAATTGGAAAGGCATCTCTGCTTTCCACAGTTTAAAAAAGTGAAAAATAGCATGGCCAAGTCAAGTCTTCTTTTCTTCGCAGTTCAGGAGATTCGTCACACTGGACCATTCAGTTTAAACTTTTAACATAATACAAATAACGACTCATATATATCAGGGGTTTTAAAATGTGCTTGATGTTTTGTTTTTTCTTGTGTAGATGAAGAACATTTTATGTCAAATAGATCTAATTGAAAGTGTTTCTTACTTACAACTGAATGTCTTATACAAGGTGGGAATAAAATAATTCAAGCATTACATGAAACTAAATTGAATGTAATTTAGAAATGGGTATTCAAGATGATTCATAAAAGAGTGAATATAGTCACTGCCTGTAATGATGACATGAAAAATGTTACAAAAACTACTGAATGTTTAAAAAAACTTCACAAGATGGTACAACAACTTTTGAAAGGCACAACCTTTAAAGGACAGCAGAATTGAACATGAATGAACATAAAGGCCCATCTATGATAGTGGATGGCAGTGATCCTTCTTCATATACAACTGCAAAAATGCAACTGGAATTCCTTAAAAATGATTTGCTCTAAGTGAGTTTCATACATAGGCAATATGTTCTTTTTTGATGAAAGAAACATTGAATTTGACTTAAAGGGTTAGCTCACCCAAGAATAAAAATTCCTCCATCTTCTACTTTACGCAGGTGTATGTGACTTTCCTCTTTCAGAATGCTCCAATCCAGGTTGTGAGGGATAGATTTACAGTCTTCACAACGGCACACACAGTATCACGGTCCTAGATCATCACCTTAAAAAAATAAGGTGAATATTAATTTCATATGACATTAACTTTTGAACCATTTGAAATGAATAAATATTAATGCAAATTAATAATTATGAATACGGTAATACATCAAAACAATGGCATCAGCAACTATTGAATATATTTCAAATAAGGAAAATTAGTTCATTTCATAACTTCTAACCAATGAAATTGCTAGTATATGATAGCTGCAGGCCAGTCTACTCTGTGGCCTTTTGACAGCGATTAAGCAATTCAATTGCACATTTGGTTAAGATTAAAAATGTCCATCAAAGAAAAAAGATTGAATTTGACAAATTGCCAGAACTATGCATTGATAGCAAGTTACTTTAATCTTGCCAAAACATGGCCTACATATATTAACTTACTTCTTAATTTGACTATCAACAGTAAAAAGAATGCACAGACACACAATGCCTCGCGCCGCAGTTTGCCATATCCACTGGGACAAACTACATATTGATCTTAGACATATATACAAACAATCTGTCTCTGTCAGTGACAAGTAATGGCATGTGTTTGGGTCATTAGCCTTAGAAAATACAGAGGAAGCTGAATATATTCATGTGTCTGTGTTGTTTTAAGAGGAAAGTGTTTATTTATTATTATTATTATATAATTAATTCATTCATGCATATTTGTGTATGTATTTATCTGTTTATTTATTTTGTCTCTATTTGTTTATTTATTATTATTATTATTATATGTCAGATGGATTGTTTTTAAAATATGATTCATTTGTTGATATGTTTACATGGGTTAAGGGAAAAAGACATAACCTAGATAGTAGAAACACAGAACACATAATGCAAACAGGTTCCCAAGCCTTTATAAATAAATAAATAGATGAATAAATCAATGAATGGAAAAGAAAGTTGTATATAAAATGTATGGTTTAATCTAAAAGACAAACTTTAAAAAGAGGTGAAATGACACAGCATGTATCATTTTATTTTTGTTACCAGATATATTATGTTTTGTGTAAATACATATAAGAGTGATTTTATGAATGCAAAGAGACAGAATACATTATACGGCCTCCTTGATTACATTAATATTTTGTTAGATATTTATGTTATTTTGTCCAGCCCTGTATTTCTGATGTTATTTAATTATTCTTCTTTTTTTTATGTTTGTCCAAGCCTTGCAGTATGTTCAGTGCATACTAAAGAGGGTTCTTAATCCTCCTGTCAGAGGAATAATGCAAAAACACTGGTGCGACGCCTCAGCTGTCCCGCTTCCACCTCCAGATTGAGAGAGCAGTGGGAGCGATGATCAATAAAGCTGCTGATCAATCGTGCCCTCTCTTTTTCTTATTCAGCACTGAGGAACCCACTCCACTCTTGACGTAGCACTTCTTTTGCAAACTGGGCTTCCTGTCCTCATTATTGTAAAACCAGAGGAGACTGCGGATCACTCCTCTGGAGGCTCAGAGAGGGGCGACATCCATCACTCGCCCTGAGGACATGACACTCAGGCTTTTGATGGGTTCTGGCCCGTTCTCTGTCACGAGAATGATTAACATACTACCAAATACCCTTCAGAACCTAACTAGACCTGCCAGCTCTCATTCACAGGGTAATGCTCGGGAGTCATCACTTCTGCTATGACAGACTGACAAGATGAAGTTTTCCTGTGAACCACAATCAAGTGTGACTCAAAAGCTTTAAGAAAAAAATCATGTAAATTGACAGCTTGAATTGACAGTTGAAAATGTGTCTTATTTTACCTAAATGCTCTTGTAGCTCATCTACAACACTGAAAAAGATTACACAACCTTCTCTAACCTTGCAACAATGTAGACATTGCCATTAAAGAACTACTCTGGGTTACCTAAAGAAATTTTTGGTGAAAAGTTCTTAAAATAAAATGTTCTTAGTGTGAAGAATCAAGCATTTTTTCTAAAGAGCCTTTTTGCTCTATAAAGAACATTGTGTGGAACTGAAAGGTTAAAGGTTCTTCATGGAACCACTGATGTCAAATAATAAAAAAAAATTTAAGAGTGTAAGGGCCTATTTTTACCTGATGTGAAATTTTAAGATTATTTTACTAATGTAACTTGACATAGCAAGGTCAATTTAGTCATAATATATTTACCAGTTAATTTACATATTTGCACAATACAATTGAAGAAAATGTTAAAAGGTTTTCCCTAAAGAATAGAAATTCATCCTCTAAGTCTAATCCATCAGATTTTA
Source organism: Carassius auratus (assembly GCF_003368295.1). Lineage (NCBI taxonomy): Eukaryota > Metazoa > Chordata > Actinopteri > Cypriniformes > Cyprinidae > Carassius > Carassius auratus. The sequence goes on along the minus strand of NC_039281.1, from coordinate 10,647,568 downwards.
AACTAACAACAACAAATGCAGTCTTAAAATAAATATTAAAAAACAATGACAGCGATGATAATGTGCACATTATACTGACACCAGTAAAATAATATCTGTTCGAGACAAAATAAATGTGACCAGCCTTTGCTTATTAAATTACAGTCTATTATTTTCTTATTTCCCCTGAGGGCTGAATTTCACAGTTATCCACTTCTAATCTACTATAATATAGTCCACACATAATTTTATTAATGTAATGTAATTCAATTTTAGATTGTTTAAATAAATGTTAGATTATGAAGCTGTGTCATTTTAGTAATTCATCATTTTGCATTATTTCAATTTACTTCCTATCGTATCATTGACTAGTACTATAGTACTTTTTTATTTTTGAATTACTGCTAAACATAACACCTAAGAAAATACTTTTTTATTATAAAGACCAAGAGACAGCATGGTCAGTATGCGGACGTGAAATAAATATAGTATGGAGAAAAGGATAGTGTCACATTTATGATTCTCCTTTACTCCCGGTAACAATTGTGGAGTCCCTTTGCAAGTCGAGTTTATCGTGTGAACTTCTGAACCCATTATTTTGAACACTGTGTAAACAACCTGCAAACAATTCTGAGACCATGGAAACACCAATATTGGTTATGTAATGTCTGAAAATAAAAAAAGTAATTGTTTTCATGTGGTTTTTAGTTAAGTTCGAACACTCAGTGCTGGTTGCAATGAGGTTTTCAAAACTGGAAAGCCAAATAATAATGTGAGGTGCATCTTTTTTTAATAGAGATTATTTTAAGACAATACAAAATAACCTATTATGATTCAAAGTGTAAGTCAATACAAACCCATTCTGTATACAACAGCCTTACAAACTTCACATCACCAAATACAACACAACAAGATGTACGTAGTAGCAGTTGTAACATCATATTTTCATTTTTTTTTTTATTCAATTATGAAATTAAGTTATATTTTAGTATTACACAATGTAACAAAAATTTGGTTTACTTAATTTTTATGGTACTTCTGTGGCACTAATTATAATTTATTTTCATGTGGCAGCAATATTTTGGTAAATATTGAGGAATTTTAAAACTTAAATCATTAGTTATGAAACATTGGTTTAGTACAGATAACTGTTTGTACAAATGCATGTTTTTTTAAAGATCATTTGCTTTTGCAAGGATAAGAACATTCTAGAAGTTTCAGTAACATTCTGGAATATTCTAGTGCGTTCTGGAGCATTGCAGAACATTGTAGGATAATATACACTTCTGGGTCACTTCTGAATATTTGGACGACTCACTTTTTGTATGTTTAACTATTGTTGTGGGCTCAATATTATGTACCAAGTCTGTTTTATACGAATAATAAAAAATTATGCTTGTATAGGTTGTCAACGTATTTTTCTCTTTTATGAGCACTGTTAATAAAACACAAAAAGTCATGTGATTTTTGCATTCATTCATTCATTCATTCATTCATTCAATTTATAAAGCACATTACAACTGCACCTCCTGTAGACCAAACTTTTATTAGCACTCACAAGCAGCCTAGCCACCGCATTCTCAACTAATGGCAAGTGTGAAATAATGGTCTGACAGGACCCCATATACAAAACATTATAAAAGTCAAAGTAAAGGCTAAAAAAAGACAAAATAAAGGCTTTCCTAAATCATTAATTGACAAAATAGGTTTTAATCAAATAAGAGACCAAATCTGGAAAAAAAACATCTCTTAACTACAGCATTCATTTACTTGTCAAATTTCAGATCCGGGTGAAACACAACTCCTATTTGGACATGACAGTAGGCTGACTAAGGACCATAATAAGTGGCAATGTCTGAGCATCCTCTGGTGGGACCAAAAGTCAAAAGTTTTTACTTCAGTTTAACTGAACCAGATTTTAAAAGGACATACATTTGTGTATCATTGGCATACAAATGGTAAGACATGCCATATTTTTTAAAGATCGAGCCCAGACGCAGCATGTACAAAGAAAACAATACAGGGCCAAAAACAGAACCCTGAGGAACCCAACAGATAATACGAGCTGTTGTTGAGACAAAGTCACTATACTTCACAGAGAACGTTGTATTCACAAGATAAGAATTGTATCACTTAAAAATTGTCCCAAGGATCTCAAATAGATGTGATACATGCTTTAAGAGAATCACATGATCTAAAGACTACACTAAAGTGCAATAAAATCAGAGCTACAGAATATCCTGAATCTTTGAATGTCAAACTTCATAAAGAAACATTACAAATAAAAGTAAAACCAAATTTTAAAATTTGTTTCACTATGTTATTCATGTATGTTTAAATGTTTTTTTTTTTGTTTTTGTTTTTTTAACACTGATGAGACATTTACAATATTTGCATTAAAATGTTTTCATATTTTAACAATTATTGTGATAAAATGTTCGGATTAAAACTGACTGGTGCTGTGCTAAACATTTTTCACTGAATCAGATGTCGATTTTTGTTATATTAAAACCCTGAGCTCTACTGTTTGTGATGCCGGCCTATAAAAGATGAAACCTGTAACTGTCTAGTAGTGTTTTGTTAAACCAGCATTGGACAAAAAGCCAAGGAAACATTCAATATTTTCCATTACAATGTAAATTTCAATGGATTTTACCTAATGATTCTTCTACTTTCCCAAGTTAGCACATGTATAGTGACTTGCTGCATGGCAGTATGCTTTGGGATACCACCGATATATGCATTTTCCATTTTTCCAGATAACAGCCCTGGTTTTGTCACTAGACAAGAAGAACAAATCAATAAAATAAATACTGGAAGGGACAATGTTTCTTAGCAGTGTAGGCCAGTCTTTGGCTATCCTGGTTCCCCGCTGTGAAACCTGACCTGTGTGCATTGGTCCAGAATGCTTGGTTTTATTATGGAAGGCTTCAGTGGTGCCACCTTCTTACCATTCTATTGTGTGTTCAGAGAGGGAAAGGATTATGTGGTCATGTTTAAAAAGCTGGGGAAACAACTCCCCTTTGCAAAATGCTTAAATGGCAGCCATAGAATGGGATCCTGCTTTTTTCTGTATTAGGGAACATTGGGCTTCACCCTTCAGGTTGCTCTTGTCACCTGGTGTCTTTGCCACCCTGCAGGACACGCTTTCATCTTTTGTTGTTGAGCAGGGAATGGGCGGTGTTTTGCCATGCAGCTGGTTGAGGCCGCCGGTTCCCAAACCTCCCTTCTACCCCATGAAGCCAAACCAACCTCCAATATCCAGCCATCAAACATGACAGGAGAAACGTATCAATGGTAACTCTAAATCACAAAGGCATCATTCAATATCCTGTATATAATCCTTTGATTTTATGATTTTAATATATTATACAGTCTATGTGTGTGTTTGTGTGCAAATATATATATATATATATATATATATATATATATATATATATATATATATATATATATATATATATATATATATATATATATATATATATATATAAGAGTATACTCATGTCTACATATGTATATATAAAACTGGAGTAATAACTGCTGAAAATTCATCTTTACGATCACAGAAATAAATTGCATATTAAAATAAATAAAAAAAGATAAATGTTTTTTTAAACTGCAAAAATATTTCTCAATAGTAATGTATCTAACTTTATTTTTTATATAATTAAATTCATCATTGGTTAGCAGAAGAGACTTCTTTAAAAAAACATTTTATTGAAATCTTACCAAATTTGAACAGTAGTGACAATTTCTAATCTAGTATAATATATTTGAAAAAATTAAAATTTGGAAATGACACACAAAAGTATTATGTAATATTTTTCAAAATAAAGATATATTATACAATATAATATACGATATGTTACCACTTATAAAAAGTTTTTGTGAAAGTAAATAAATAAAAGCGCCAAACGTTGAACATAACAATTGAGTTTGAAGTGTGTAAAGATTCACATGGCATTCATAGCACCATATCTAATGGCAACAAGCTACGGATGCAGAATGTGGGACTCTTTATTGGATAAGTGGAGTTTCTTTGTGCTTTTGAACTGCAGATAGCCCGTTGGGATCTTAATCACTGGCTTTCGGAGGTAACCAGTGTTCAGAGGCAAAGGATAAAGAAGCCGCAGCCATTCAAGGAGCTGTTGATCTAGACCTCATTGTTCTCACCACTATGGCTTGGGTAAGCAAGGTAAATAAATGGCAAACAAAAGGCGGTGCTTCACAGCAAAGCGGGCTCTGTGGGGGGTTCATGTCCTGAGACCAGGCCGAGGCCTGAGCCTCCATTATGAGTGCCAGTACCACTCGCTCCTACGATCTCTGTATGTCCCCACTGTCCCTTGCCAGACATCGGCTGACACATGGTCTCCAGCATGGAAAACGGCACAATTAGCACTGCACTCCCCTGATAGCAGGACTCAAAACTGCTTATATCATGCTCATGTAATAATAAGAGGCTTTTATTTGAACCATATACAAAGAAGTTATTTAAAAATGTCTGAATGTCATTCCATTAGACACAAAATATCACAAGTAAGTTTCATCTGCAAAAGAGTGACTCAACAATAAAAATACATTTAAAAAAACTGGATAATGGAAATGACTGATTAAAAAACATGTTTTGACTAAAATATCTGATTCCTTTGTTTTACAATGGCATTTTACATATCCTAATTAAATAATATCTAAACACTTTTGCCTAGTTTGGCAAAATTAAAATGTGTAAAATTTACCCTGACTTTTCTTCATTTTCTTTATATTTCACAGCTTATATTGCATCTCAAGCTCTTCACTGACACAGTTTTCTCCTTGATAAACAAAAACACAAACATAAAAAAAAATTGCATAACCATTATTAGTGTTCAGAAAAAAAACCTTTGGTATATCTGTATTTGTAAAATGTATATAAATTATATAAATATAACAGTTTTTATGATTGATTTTATGATTGAAAGGGTTAAAACAACAAGGTCTATACATAGTATGCATTTTAAACAGCTGGGTTATTGTAAAAAGTTTTCAAGTGATTTTTTTTAATAACACTTATGCAATTATGCACTCAATTAATCAAAGTAACAGTAAAGATACGTATAATGTAACAAAATGTTTCAATTTATTTATTGATAATCAGAAAAGTTTCTCGAGCAGAACATCAGCATTTCAGAATGATTTCTGAAGGATCATGTGACACTGAAGAATGGAGGAATGATGTTGAAAATACCACATTTATTGTTTGTCAGATTACTGTGCAAAATTATGGGATAGTATTTTTGTCACACTACTTCCGTCCAACCATACTCCTAGTGTTAATTTGCAGGTCGTGTCAAAATGTAGTTAATTGTAAAATGTAATAATTTTCTTCTACATACGATAATTTTGAACTTTAGCTATTTCATTTTGTTTATTTTTCATTACAATTTATTCACTTTAAATAAATTATAATATATAATTATAGGATTCAAATGAATTGTAGTTGCTCAATATAGATCTTTTTTTTCATGTTTTTGTAATGTCTGGGAAGCCAGAATGCGCATGCATCAACAGAAACATTTATTAGCTGAACCATGTTTTTTTACCTGCCATTTATAGCAAGCCATATTACAGATGCTTTGTCAGATTTAAGTTGAAGCGCGTGCCGAACCGCGTGTGGTGAACCGAACGGTTTGTTTTTTTTTATTTCAGCAAACCGTGCCATCCCTATAATCAATCAATTACATGCCTAAAACAATCATGCCCGAGCAGACGGATATTAGCACATCTCATCACAGCGGCACCCGCGTCTAAATCAGTTGTATGGTCTGGTTTTCAGTCTAAAACAGTTGTGTCAAGTATAAATGTCTCGTCTGTTTCGGGAGGTGCGCGCGCAGTCAGCGGAGGCTCGCACCTCCCAACTCGCACCGGAGGCTCGCACCTTTTTTTCTCCGATTTTGAAAAATCTTCGCGATCGACTTAAAATGCTTCCAATATCGACTTGTCGACCGCGATCGACGGGTTGGTGACTCCAGATATAGAGACCAACCATTTTTGAGCAAGCATTGATTATTCGTGACACAGTCTCAATTTGTGGGACGCATGTATTGGGCTTCAAACGCTGTGCGCGCACGCGCTACGAGGGACGGGTGGTCACCCTACCTGGCACACCCGTCTAGAGTGTGTCCACCTTTGTGTGTGGGTCCATGTACATGCTGAATCGACAGGTAAAAAAAAAGCCTCAAGTCCAAATATTCATTTTATCACCAATTAACTGTTTGACAAACACTTCCTACTTCGATGTCCAGATCTGATTTAAAAAAAATCTCAAACATGCTACGAAGTCCCGATCTGAATCAACCGAGTCGCGAACATGCTCCGAAGTGCCGATCTGAATCAACCGAGTCCCGAACAGGCTCCGAAGTGCCGATCTGAATCAACCGAGTCGCGAACAAGCTCCGAAGTCCCGATCTGAATCAACCGAGTCCCGAACAGGCTCCGAAGTGCCGATCTGAATCAACCGAGTCGCGAACAGGCTCCGAAGTGCCGATCTGAATCAACCGAGTCGCGAACAGGCCCCGAAGTGCCGATCTGAATCAACCGAGTCGCGAACAGGCTCCGAAGTGCCGATCTGAATCAACCGAGTCGCGAACAGGCCCCGAAGTGCCGATCTGAATCAACCAAGTCGCGAACATGCTCCGAAGTGCCGATCTGAATCAACCGAGTCGCGAACATGCTCCGAAGTCCCGATCTGAATCAACCGAGTCGCGAACAGGCTCCGAAGTGCCGATCTGAATCAACCGAGTCGCGAACAGGCTCCGAAGTGCCGATCTGATTCAACCGAGTCGCGAACAAAAAAATACATTTATATATATATATATATTCTAAGTAGACAATAATAGCCCAAGTTTAGTAAACATTTTTTATTGAAAGTATAAAAAATAACTCTGCATCTATTTTTAGGTGTGCCAGCTGCCACTGTGGGTGGCACAGGCACAACCTGGCACACCCGTGGCTACGCCACTGCTACTTTGGATCACAGGAATAATTTACATTGACATTTACAAAACAGATAATTTTGTTAAATTGTAATAATTTTTCACAATTTTACTGTTTTTTATTACTGTATTTCTGATTAATTAAATGTGGCTTTGTTGAGCAGAGACTTCTAACAGTAGTGTACAGCAAAATAAAAATAAAAAAGTTGAACATAGGAATTATGTCTTATGTGTCTAAATACTTTTTGGGGTAACTGTACATTAATGTGATGATGCTATACTTACAAAGAATCTAATTATATTGAAGCTATTTTTATTAGCTACAGGTTCTCTTTTATTAGCTACGAATTGCATTCGTTTCAGGGTTTATATTTCATCAAAACTGCATTCAGCTCTTAGTAAGTTGAGGAACAAACACATATGTCATTATCTAGCCTTAGGCAGCTTATATCACATCAGTCCTTCTATCATTTCACCATTTAAAGAGATTACGATGCTACCTGTGGGGGTTGTGCATGCGGGTAGTATATAGCTATGAAGCTTTTATTTGTCAATTACATTATCTAACCAATGTCAGGGGACCAGACTGTGCCATCTGGTGCTGGTTCCAGAGTGGTGAAAATCACAAATATGCCAGAAAAGAGTCATGTGACCAGATATAAGCATATGCACTGGCATGTCTGAAGTGCAGCTAAAAATAGCTAATGATGTATGAAGACTGAGATGTATGTATTCAGATTGATTTACCATGTAGTTAATACACACAGTAAGTATTTTTTCAAAAAATCTTCAACTGCAGAAAAAAGAAGCTGTTCATTGAAATAATGAAATGAAATGAAACATATGAAAACCCATGGCAGAGAGGAAGATTGCAAAACAGCCATTCAAAATTATGCAAAACCATCTAATTGAGAACCAACTCTCACTGGTTTGGAAGCGACCATGACGCAGGGCTGAGCTCCAGTTCCTGCATGTGTGGCTGGAATCACAAGGAAGTACAGAGGCACCATTGCTGTTTTGACATGGTTAGTAACCAACCACCTAGCAACCACCCGGAACATCCGAGGAAACACTACAACCCTCTCACAACACCTTAACAACCACATAGTAATGCCCTGGCAACCACCAACAAGATTCTATTTTTTGAGTTTTACATGAACATAATGTTCCAAAAGTGTGAAAAATGGGTAAAAGTTTGAAGTGTGCATTTCAATAGTCCACATTCAGTGCTGGGTAATCTGGATTATGTAATTAGATTCCAAAATGTTAATACTAATAATTACATTTTACTACATTTTAAAATATTCATAATAAGTCTACGGTTCGTTTATATTGATTACATGATTAAAGATTATTCACAAAATAGCAAAATAATTTATTCATCATTTATTGATTCTCCTTAATTCTTCTATTTCATCTTTAATTTTCCTTTCCAAAAAATATCCTATCGCTTTCAGAAAGTGTTCCATGGATATTCACACAAAGACCAGTCACTAGTCAGGTGGCTTTAATTACACAAAAGTCTCAGCCAAACCTCTTTCATATAATATATTTAATTGAAGTACCCCTGGACATTTAATAGGTTAATAATTAACCCAATAATAAATGATGTGAACTAATGATTTTGAGTTAGAATTACTTGATTAGTCTACTGTATCCGCTTAAGGTCTTATGTTTATTCTGCTTTATCTGTTTAGTTTCATCATGTAAAAACTTAAATGATTTGCACAGATCTCTGACATTGGTAAATGGTCACATGACATGCAGTTAACTAAAATTTAATCTTCTCCTTGTATTTTTATATATGGTACAAGATTATCCAAATTAATTCAATGTGATAAACAAGTTAAGTGAAAAGTAAAGTCTGATTATATTACCTAAAATGTGTAATGGATTATGTTACTAGCATTTTTGTCATGCAATTTTGAATCAGTAATGGACTACAATTACAAATACAAAAGTAATGTTCCCAGCACTGTCCACCTTAGACATTCTAGTGACTATAAGTAACTTTCCAACTTCATGTCAACTAACTTTCATTAAGTTATACTTATTAGTTAGTATTATGGTTAGGGTTAGTAGAATAAGTTGACATAGTTGCAAACTTAAAGTCAGTAGTGTAGTCTGTTGGGGACCATCAAAATAAAGTGTTTGCAGATATTAAGCTGACAGTCTACTAATACTCTACTGAGAGTTAGCTGACATAGTTTCTTATAGTCAATAGAATGTTTAAGGTGGACTTTCAAATTAAGTGTTACCTATATGATTTATTAGGATGCATATATTTTTGCATATGATTTCAGGAACTGCTTTGTGTGACACATGCTGTACAACAAGTTTGTTTTACATGCAAACTGTCTAGACGTACAAAAATCCACAAGCCGAACGGCTCAAAACCTCAGACATGATTCAAACCGGTCATTTTCACAAATCTGTGCAAACGTCCTCAATATCTTTTGAATTAGAGTTGAAATAAAACAATGAAAAGAGAATCATTTGCACATATGAACTGACACAAATGCTCACTGAACCCTTCATAATAAGGGTTTGCACGGGTGACACTGGCTTCACTCATCTCACACCCTCATTTTAGCTGAGTAAAAAAATAATAGATAGAGCTTTGTTTGATGCAACAAAAGTCGTCTCTGGAAATTATGAAAATGCACAAAAAAGGGAGTTCCCTTGTCTTCCAATGCACCATCAATCATTCCCAACTCTCGTGTGTCCATACCAATGCAATGCAATGTGCATTTGGGAGTGGAGATGTCAGTCGAAATGCCCATTCTGTTCATTTGTCAGTTTAAGAGTAATTGCCCTTTTTGTCTATTTTTGAATTCGCTTTGGTAACTTTTTAATATGTCATCTCTGAAAAAAAATTAAAAAAATGAAAAGCCCACCTTGTTACACACCATCTGCATTTGCTCCCCTACTACATGGAATCAGCGCAAGTCCGGGGGGTTGCCATCCACCCGCCCGCCTGCTCGCCTTTGGCCGAGTGTCACACGGCCCATTGAGAGGATTTATGCTTGTGTACTTTATTTTGTTTTGTATAAACAACGGCGCTACGCACTACCTTTATCGGCCATGGCGCGTTCTGATTATTCCTCCCTAAAGTCCTCCCATCTGTCCGCGATTCTGCAGCCCGAGTCTCTTTCAGAGGCCTGACAGGGAGTAGCGCTGGAGAAAAGTAAGCTGGTAGGGGGCCCTCATTTCACACCAACCCTCGATTGTGCCCTTCCGAAGCAAAGCACTCTTCTATAGCTTTTTGATAGGCTTTCAATCCCAGCCCCACTGACAAGGTTTTTCTTTAGGAGGAGTAAGAGTTGTGGCTTTTTTTGGCTCTGGGGTAGGGGGGCTTACCACAGAGACTTAAGGGAGAGCAGAGGTGATTTCTTCGGGTAGGGGGGCTGCCGGTGGAAAGGAAAAACTGCAGCAGATGGGGCTGATTGTGCTCCCTACACAAATTAAGGAGAGAGACATCTGCAGCCGCAACATACTGGTGGTCTGAGGCAATTAAGGCAGGGGTACGAGGCGAAGGAGGGGGGAGAGCAGGACAGAGGAAAAGACAGTCCTGCCTGCCGGTGCATAGAGATGAAGTCAGGCTCACATTACAATGAGCCGGGCTACAATAGAGGGAGCCGTCCAAGTGGAGAGGGGGGACGGAGTGGGGGGTTGAAGATTAATGTACGGAGAAGCCGGCAACAACACTTTGTGCAGCCAAAATAAGAGGTGGGGCCTTCGGGGCTGAATTGAACCCGAGTTATAAAGTGTGTCCTTTTCTGCTGTCTTCCCCATTCGAGGCCTGAGGTCATTTACAGAGGTGACAGCTTAGACGTGCACTGTTGTGGATTTAATGTGGAGCGTTTTCTCCCATTTTTCTCCCCACCCGTCCCCCTTCAGCTCTGGAGAGGGTGACGTGACAAAGCGGGGTCATCCCTGGGATTAGACCCCTTTAACGTTGGCTTTATTTATCGACTGGGTGCTGAGGGGGAAATTCGGGCCGAGGTGGTGTTTACAGGCTCATCCCTCCAGGGATGTATGTGTGCAACAATGCCATCAGCATGCAGATTTGCATAACTTGAGCGCATCTAAACAGGCTCAAGTTGTTTTAAATAACTGGGGCAACTAACAGGATGCCATTGTTTTGTGGGGGACGTTTGGTCTTCAGATAACTAAAAACAAATCGTACTCTAATTAACATGCACACATGCCGTGATCATAAAAAATGTGCAGGTGCTCCGATACTTTTTCAAGGTCACACAGGAACAATTTCACTTATTTGTTAAGGGGCAGTCACATGAGAAATGGTCGTGAAATGGTCTACTTTAAAATTTCTTGTTTAATTCAGTATGTTAATTGCTGGTTCTTCGTATTTTTTTGTGAAACTTCCTAGCAATTTCTGAGTAATATATATATATATATATATATATATATATATATATATATATATATATATATATATATATATATATAGTAATTCAGCTAAGAGGTTGATACAAATTTGAAAGGTCAGAGTTCACCAAACTTGAACTTTGGAATACAGCAAATTGTGACACTTCTTCACATGAACTTGCATTATTACAAGAGTTTGCATGCATATGAATGAAAGTGAATTGAGCATAAAAAGTGTAGTGTGAACACTGCTTTATACATGTTACTTTTACTTCTTAAACTGCATTACTGTTATACTGTGGGTGCATTCAGTATTGTCATCATCAAGAGTTTTGCCAATAAAAAAATAGAAAGAAAAGTATATGGAAAATTATGTTTAAAATCCTGTGTTGATGATCAGTAGTCAGTACCCTAAAAAAGCTGTTTTAATTTACATCCAGGTCATCTTGCATTTTGAGATCACATGACCACAAGTACTACTTACTTTATCTCATGAACACCTTATTAAACACTTTTGCTCATAGAATTCAATCATGTCTGACTGCTATACTTCTGTTTTTCTACAATGGTAATAGTGATACAGTAACTGATAACTTTTGCTTTTGCTCAATGCTACATCCACTCCAGTAGGTGTCAGTAAAAGTTCAAGGTGACTTCTGAGTTTCTCAGAGATTTTTCTTCTATCAAATTGTTTTAACAATTTAACAATTGGTTGAAACATGAAATCCCTGTGGCATCTCTTGAAGCTCCATTATATTATGTGATCCAAAAAAACATAAGACCACATTCAAAATCTGGGACCAAAAAAAAGGAAGCTTTAGTATTTGAAAGCATGATCATCTGGTTTTACACAAACTTGTGGAGTTAATTCAGCTCAATATATACAGTATTTATTGATAAATTACAATACAATATATATACTGATACATTTTTGTTTTAATGACGGCTGTGTAGCTGTCATTAAACAAAAAGGGTAGCAACCCAATACTAAAAAGACTTTCTGAAAATGTTTTAATTCAACATTTCACTCAAACTGATTTGCTAATAATATAATTTAGTGATGAGGTAACATTTTACAATAAGTTTCCATTTGTTAACATAAATGGATTACTATAGTTAACATGCCACAAACTAACAATGAAACATATTTCTAAAACATTCATTAATCTTAATTACTTAATTTCAAAATTTTCTCAAGGGCTTAGAATTTAGGGACACAAGGGAGATGTCCTTTCCAATATAAAGCAACTACACTGTCCCTAGCAATTAAATATATGTATATGTAACCACTGTTGTAAATTCTGCACAAATTTAGGCTATATTGGCTGCAATAGCAATACAATTTAGATGACGTGAAACTGTGGTGAAAAGTCTTAATCATAAATGAAAAAAATTTGAGGTAGTTTGATGGGGAGGGAGTGTTGTCAAAATCAAGTTAGCTGTTTTGTGTTCATCTGCTTTTCCCATTGGCCTTTTCCTCTGACTATCACTCTATAGACTAATACAATCAGATACAACAATACATTTTCAAATATGTATTACAGTTCTGATAAAGCGAACATTCACTTCAATGGCACGAGATGACTGGATAGTTTCAAATGATTTCCCATTGAACTGTCACCAACTGAACTAGGCTACAAGTGGTCAAACTATTTAAAATATAGTGAATTAAGCTACAAACTCGATCATAACGCACAATGTTTCCATCTAACATGTATTTGGAGTTGCAGCTCGTCATTTTAGAGTGTTTTCACCAGTAGTATAGCCAGAAAAGAGACTCTGGGTGTGCATATGAAAATCTGGGTGTGCCACATTTATTGTCAGATTACTGTGCAAAGTTATGGGATAGTATTTTTGTCACACTACTTCCGTCCAACCATACTCCTAGTGTTAATTTGCAGGTCGTGTCAAAATGTAGTTAAGTGTTAAATGTAATAATTTTCTTCTAAATACGATAATTTTGAACTTTAGCTATTTCGTTTTGTTTATTTTTCATTACAATTTATTCACTTTAAATAAATTATAATATATAATTATAGGATTAAAATGATTGTAGTTGCTCAATATAGATCTTTTTTTCATGTTTTTGTAATGTCTGGGAAGCCAGAATGCGCATGCATCAACAGAAACATTTATTAGCTGAACCATGTTTTTTTATGTGCCATTTATAGCAAGCCATATTACAGATGCTTTGTCAGATTTAAGTTGAAGCGCGGTGCCGAACCGCGTGTGGTGAACCGAACGGTTTTGGTTTTTTTATTTCAGCCAACCGTGCCATCCCTATAATCAATAAATTACAGGCCTAAAACAATCATGCCCGAGCAGACGGATATTAGTACATCTCATCACACCGGCACCCGCCGTCTAAATCAGTTGTATGGTCTGGTTTTCAGTCTAAAACAGTTGTGTCAAGTATAAATGTCTCGTCTGTTTCGGGAGGTGCGCGCGCAGTCAGCGGAGGGCTCGCACCTCCCAACTCGCACCGGAGGCTCGCACCTTTTTCTCAGCTTTTTGAAAAAATCTTCCGATCGACTTAAAATGCTTCCAATATCGACTTGTCGACGCGATCGACGGGTTGGTGACTCCAGATATAGCGACCAACCTTTTTTTTAACAAGCATTGATTATTCGTGACACAGTCTCAATTTGTGGGACGCATGTATTGGGCTTCAAACGCTGTGCGCGCACGCGCTACGAGGGACGGGTGGTCACCCTACCTGGCACACCCGTCTAGAGTGTGTCCACCTTTGTGTGTGGGTCCATGTACATGCTGAATCGACAGGTAAAAAAAAAAAAAAGCCTCAAGTCCAAATATTCATTTCGGAAACAGGCTCCGAAGTGCCGATCTGAATTCAACCGAGTCGCGAACAGGCTCCGAAGTGCCGATCTGAATCAACCGAGTCGCGAACAGGCTCCGAAGTGCCGATCTGAATCAACCGAGTCGCGAACAGGCTCCGAAGTGCCGATCTGAATCAACCGAGTCGCGAACAGGCTCCGAAGTGCCGATCTGAATCAACCGAGTCGCGAACAGGCCCCGAAGTGCCGATCTGAATCAACCGAGTCGCGAACAGGCTCCGAAGTGCCGATATGAATCAACCGAGTCGCGAACAGGCCCCGAAGTGCCGATCTGAATCAACCGAGTCGCGAACAGGCCCCGAAGTGCCGATCTGAATCAACCGAGTCGCCAACATGCCCCGAAGTGCCGATCTGAATCAACCGAGTCGCGAACAAAAATATAATATATATATCTAAGTAAACAACAATAGCCAAGTTTAGTAACATTTTTTATTCAGACTATAAAAAATAATTCTGCATCTATTTTTAGGTGTGCCAGCTGCCACTGTGGGTGGCACAGGCACACCCTAGCACACCCGTGGCTACGCCACTATAAGCAGTAAAGCGGTTAACGTTACCTCACCTGAGTATGTTCGTAGACATGCTGGATGTTTAGACTGAAAAAGTTATCTTCGGAATGAAATATGGATTTTTCATTTGTAAACATTATACTTTTTTCTCTTATTCCGTTAATGTCATAAAAAGCGAGCTAAGCCAGTAGAAGTGCTGACAATGTTTCGTAAACATGGCTGAAGGCGCAAAAAGTGGAGGAACAGACAAACTGATAACTGAGCGAGTCACTTAAGCTGGAAGCGCTCCGAGCTGATTCAAACTCAAACTCGATTCACAAGCAAAAAAACAGCTCAAAGGAGCCTTTCATTTTCGAGTTTCGATATCGCTTGTTATAACTTGTTACATGTTGATATCAGTTAAACCATTGCGTCGCAAAACGAGTCACGTATCGAATCGCTCCAATTGGATTGTGTATTTTTAAATCATCAACTTTGGAGAGGAATGTTGTGGTTATACATAATCAAAATTTTGAAAATATTTGCCTGTTAATGTTTAAAAATAGCTCCAGTATGAATTATGAGTATGTTAGCTATCATAGCAATAAAGATTAAAATAGATGACATGAAACTGTGGTCAAAAATCTATCATAAATGCAAAAACATTTGGTTATTTTGATCAAAATCAAACCTTCACCGTCGAGCATTCATTGTTAAAATCCAAAGTTTTGTCTGTTTCTATGGACCTGACATCAAATGAATCAACAATTAACAGTTGTATTTTTATTATGTAAAGTTAACAAAGATAGAAATAATAAATTATACACACACACACACACACACAAGGCAATCACACACACATATATATATATATATATATATATATATATATATAAATACTGGCAATAAAAACAACAATGTATTTACTCATTGTTACTTAGTTACTAAAGCATTAATTAAATGTATCTAATGGGAACTTGTTGTAAAGTGTTACCATAATTTGAAATGAAACATTTCAAAATAAAAGCATCAGAATTATGGACCCCATTGCATTTTGTTGTAATGATCACTGTCACCCAAAAGCAGTCCGACTGTACTCCAGGGTCATATTAAACGAGTGTTAAGGGTTTGGTTTATGACCATCTAAATCAAATCCTAATTGCCAGGCCAAAGGACAATTATAATGGCGGTTATCCAAGAGGCTCCCTTCTCTTTGAAGAAATGGTACTCAGACAAAAGTCCCAATTACACCCAGTTTTCCTGGGGCGCGGAAACAGGCAACGTGTCCTCAAGACTGAAACGAGATCCCGTTCTGCGGTAAGCCTACTGTTTTTTCACCTTTTTGTAGCTTCTATCTATCCATTGGGTCAGACACCCAGAGTGCGAAACTTACTTCAAAAACACTGTTAAATAGGTGAAGAGTCCCCCTTCAGATTCACACTGAAGGAGTCTGCTTTCAAAGACACACTAGAGGATCCTTTTGAAGAACGAGCGGCCCGAGGTTACTCATCCGTGGACTCAATGAATCCTTTCAGAGTGGGGTACTCATACACAGACAGACTCAACAAAACGTGTTTGCTCACAAGAGGGTCCCCAGTGCAAGAAGACCGAGCCGTGCCATCACTCCACAACTGTCCATCATCTCAACATTTGCTTTCAAAGCGATTCAACAGGCCAGAAGAGAAAGAAACACTTGAAAATACAAACGATTTGATCTTCCTCGGTTGACTTATTCATGCAGATATAGACATATTAACATGATTTTTTGGTTACATGAGCATTAGATTGACAATCTTGACAACAAATCCTCATGATCTGCTTTTCTTGTACAGAAATGTACAGAAGTGACACTCTGGAACAAAGGATCTTCTAGACTCCAACATT